>NW_026874143.1:0-15703 GCF_032173495.1 Musca vetustissima | reverse complement strand
GATGGTGGTACTCATCGTATGAGATGCTTGTAATAACATTTTTTATATTTTAAGACCCATTTAATGTGAAACTATTTTACTTATGATCTCCATTGAAAGATAAATATTCCTTTTTTTAGTATGAGTCTTATGAGTCTTTTGGCGTACAAATTTATTCATGTGTACAAAAGAATTGTTCTTTTAAATACTCGAATGATGTTGGAATGCAGCCAGGCATAAAATGGTTTCATAAGAAAACTCATTTTATAACAATTAATGTAAAAAAAATTTATTATTTTATATTTTTGCCCAAAATAAATGGAAATATTAAAATAAAATGATATGAATGTTTAAATTTTACATGTCTATGCAAATTTGTAAGTACGTGTTCCTAATGAGCAAAAAACGATGAGGTATTTTTATACCCTTCACCACTCTGTGGTACAGGGTATTATGTCTTTGTGCATATGTTTGTAACAGGCAAAAGGAAACGAGATACGCATATGGTTCCTTTTGAGAATATGCATAGCATCACTTTCTGAGTCGATTTATGCATGTCCTTCCGTCCGTCCGTCCGTCCGTCCGTCCGTCTGTCTGTCGATGTAAAATTGTAAACAAAGTACAGGTCGCATTTATAATCCGAATTGGATGAAATTTAGCATAGGTCCCTTATTTGGCCCAAGGACGAACCCTATTGAAATTGGGAAAAATCGGTTCAGATTTAGATATAGCTCCCATATATATATTTAACCGATTTAATGTAAACGGTCCCTATATATCTTTCGATTTGCACGAAATTTGGTACAGCCTAACCATTTAGGTCTAGAATGATGTCTGCCAAGTTTCGTAAAAATCGGTTCAGATTTAGATATAGCTCCCATATATATATTTAACCGATTTAATGTAAACGGACTCTATATATCTTTCGATTTGCACGAAATTTGGTACAGCCTAATCGTTTAGGTCTAGAATGATGTCTGCCAAGTTTCGTGAAAATAGGTCCAGATTTAGATATGGCTCCCATGTATAGTTTCGTCCGATTTCATGTAAATGGTGCACCAAAGTTCCTACATATCTTTCGATTTGGACGAAATTTGGCATATCGTACTGAATTAAGCCTAGAGTGATGTCTGCCAAGTTTCGAGGAATTCGGTCCAGATTTCTATATAGCTCGCATATATAGTTTGGTCCGATTTCATGTAAATGCTGCACCAAAGTCCACATATATCTTTCGATTTGCACGAAATTTGGCATAACGTACGGAATTGAGTCTGGAGTAATGTGAGCCAAGTTTTGTGAAAACCGGTTCAGATTTAGATATAGCTCCCATGTATATTTTCGTCCGATGTAATGTAAATCGTGCACGAATGTCTCTATATTAAAATTATATGGATCTATCCATGGATCCATCCATCTATTCAAGTCATGGGTAGTGGTCCTTCGTAGAATCAACAAGTCAGTGTCAGTTTTTATACAATTTATTCGAAAGGAATTCCAAATTGTATGTATGTCAGTGATTATGTAGATAATTTCCAGAAGTTAGAATTATGAACTAAACTTTCAAATAATTTTTAATATAAAAGTACGATTTACCGATTATTATTTTTCCGGTAATAAAAATATTTCCTTCAGATTTATAAAAATGTATAGTATGTAACATAAACAGAAACCATGACTTTCGATCGTCAACACTAACGTTATTCATTGCTTTGTCTGTCCCGAATTAAAAATAATGCTCACGCCATAATATGCACACATTTTGCAATTTTCCACACCGCGAACTTGGTTCATTGGACCCGGTAGATATTGATATTATATAGCCACACTAATTCGTTGGCCTGGCTACATCCTCTGTGTAAAATTTCAGGTCATTGTTGTGGGTTCTAACGATCATTATCAAAAATAATGGATTTCATCTTTGGCTAGATGGACGGAAGGATGATGTTTCAAGGACCAATATTTTGCGACGTTACAATCATTTATACCAGACAACGATATCCCGTTATGGACGATCTTTCATCAAGTTAGAAGGTGGTGAATATCGGTTCATCTGCTACCTTCTTCACAACATGGTCAACATTTTGGTGAATATAAATTATACCCTCACCATAAGCCTCCATATAACGGTACAACCTTATAATCGGTCACGTTTTATAAACAAATTTGTATAAACAAAAATGATCTATTTCGGTATTTTGGAGAGTTTAGGCACGTTTTTCAACCGATCTGTAATCTTGGCTGTATTTCAATATAAAGGGTGTAATATATATACGTAGCACCCCATTGCCAGAATTTTGAATGTTTTTTACGCATTTTGTGCCGAAGTGGCTGTAATATGGCATTACGGAAGGTAAATTGTCTACATAGGTCAAAACATAGATATAACCCACATAAAGGTTCTGCACCAACTTCGGTATTATTGAGTTTTTAATCGATTTTTTCGCAACGAAATGGATATAATTTACATATCGAAATCCTGGTGAATAAAAAAAACTTCTTTCCAGAAAAATGCCAGTATTGATTAATGCTTTAAAATAGAACACATAGAAACCATATACCCCAGTTTTCCGACATGAATGTCTGTAATGTGGAACGTTATATGTTCAAAGCATGTATAACATTC
Source organism: Musca vetustissima (assembly GCF_032173495.1). Classification (NCBI taxonomy): domain Eukaryota; kingdom Metazoa; phylum Arthropoda; class Insecta; order Diptera; family Muscidae; genus Musca; species Musca vetustissima. Next base: position 13,101 of record NW_026874143.1, on the reverse strand, counting down.
TAACATATGGCATAAAACTATTTATATAAAGGTTCGGATCAATTTTACAAATTTTGAATTCACATAATCAGTCGACCAGACCATTTTCATAGAATTTTTTATCTGTTTTATAAAAATTTTGAAATTCCATACAAAGCGATTGGAGTATCCGTTCAGTAATATAATCGGAATGGTGAATCCTTGGACACTTTAATATGTATACTAACAATAAATTTATTGAAGCAATACCAGCTGTTCATCACCGGACCATTAGACCATGATGTGCCAAATTTCATCTCATTTAGATAGTAAATTCATCCCGTACTTTGTATACCAGGACAGATGTACTGACATGTCCAACGATATTATAAGTATGTTCTCACAAGTAAATATGGATTTATCTCGTTTCTTCTTCTGTACGTTCACGTATCCACAAAGCCTTATTACCCTGTTTCATAGCGTGCTGTAAGGTATAAACATTCCTCTACGACATAGGGTATTAACTAAACAACAACAAATAGCAATGAGAACAAACATTTTGGGAAATTATTGAGGCATTTTGTTGTTGCCTGTTTCTCAAATGCTTTCAGCGACGTTATCGGGATGGTCAATACGAGACGTAAACCACAATACAACAACAAGAGCGTCAGCACCAATAAACGTCTTACTATTGAAGACATTATCAACAATCGAATGAATGTCCGGCGAATCAGTAGCAACATCAGCATCCAGGAAAACTACACACATTAGCATTGGTTTCAATCCCTATTCACTCCCTCGACTAAGGTGTCTACCCAGTAACAACAACAATCTACACACGCTTGATTGATTGCTATCTCTGGCCAAATTTATTCATGGTTAAAGGCGAAATCGGAAGTGAAATGATTTCAGTCGCTATAAATTTTCTACAATAAACAACACTACAACCAAGTCAATGCACAATCAAACATACAAACTTAATATGGTTTGCAACCATATACATATGTTTGTAACAGGCAAAAGGAAACGAGATAGAAACAGGGTTGCTTTTGAGAATATGCATTGAATCACTTTTTAAGTCGATTTATGCATGTCCGTCCGTCTGTTTGTCTGTCCATGTTAAATTGTAAAAAAATTAAAGGTCGAATTTATGATCAGAATTGGATGAAATTTAACATAGGCCACTTAGTTGGCCCAAGGACGAACCCTATTGAAATTGGGTAAAATCTGTTCAGATTTAGATATAGCTCCCATATATAGTTTCGCCAGATTTTCGGTAAATGGTGCACCATAGCCCCCAAATATCTTTCGATTTGTACGAAATTTGGCACAGCGTACTGAATTAGGTCTAGAATGATGTGTGTTATGTTTCCTGATCGGTACAGATTTAGATATAGCTCCCATATATATTTTCGTCCGATTTAAGGTAAATGGTGCAGTAAAGTCCCTAAAAATCTTTCGATTAGCAAAAAATTTAGCACAGCCTACTGAATTAAGCCAAGAATGATGTGTGCTAAGTTTCGTGAAAATCGGTTCAGATTTAGATATAGCTCCCATATCTATTTCGTCCGATTTAAGGTAAATGGTGCACCAAAGTCCCTAAAAATCTTTCGATTTGCACGAATTTTGGCACAGAATACTGAATTAAGCCAAGAATGATGTGCTAAATTTCGTGAAAATCGGTTCAGATTTATGTATATATATATATACGTCCGATTTAAGGTAAATGGTGCACCTAAGTCCCTAAATATCTTTCGATTTGCACGAAATTTGGCACAGCCTACTGAATTAATGACGTGTGCTAAGTTTCGTGAAAATCGGTTCAGATTTAGATATAGCTCCCATTTATATCTTCGTCCGATTTAAGGCAAATGATGCACCAAAGTCCCTATTTATCTTTCGGGTTTCTGATTGAGATTAATAGTGCGTATCAATTTTGCTATAAATCGTTTTCATACATTTGTCTCAGGGTACGCAGACGACTCTAAATCTGCCCGAATGAAAGTAAATTTATCATAGGTTGCAGAAAGACATGAGTATGTTCTTTCGAGAGAACATTGACATACAATTGTAAGGATACATATGTACAAAATGCCCAAAGTGGTAAACGATATCATATAGTCGGCCCAGTCCGACTTTACTGCTTCCCTTAACGGGTTTATTTCTTGCTTTTTTTGGCTAACAACGAACCAATAAATGTTTGCCAGGCAGTGCAGGTTAATGGTATAGTTCGCAACCAAAATATAGCCTAGCATTCAATCTACCAAATCCCCCAATCTCGAAAAAATTTGTACACTTCTGGTACCCCTCTACGGTTTCTTACGGATAGTGGAGCGTATCTCTCACAATTTTGTCTAGCCACAAAAGGGACCTTTTTCTCATATATGGTTTGGTTTATGTGTGTATGTATGCTTGTTTGTTTGTTAGATGGGACACACGTTTTAAAATTTTTATAGAATTGTACAATAAATAACATCTGACAGTTTGAGTTAGATGTCATAAAATAAACACATTAACGTTAACGGGAATATAAGTCGAATATGTGACAATCGTTATGACAAACACATTTTCTGTGGTTTATTTAAACATTTCAGGATCCCTATATTATTAGGTTGGGGAAAAAGTAATCCATTATTTTGAATATAGTCATAGTGCCGAAAAATAATGGATTTCTTTTTCCCGAAAGTAATATTTTGAAAATGTGGACCGAGTCTGCAAAAGCATCCCACAGAGATATACCTAATTTTAAGAGCAACGAAACTTGTCACAGGTTAGGTTATACTAATTTCAGTACGTTTTGTTCCTATATTAAGTCGGACGAAAATATATATGGGAGTTATATGCAAATCTGGCCCGATTTCCACGAAACTATAGAGACTTTCGTGCAAGAGTTACATTAAATCGACGAAAATATATATGGAAGCTATATCTAAATCTGAACCGATTTTCACGAAACTTTGCACATACCACTACAGGTCTAACTCAGTACGTTATGCCAATTTTCGTGAAAATCTAATGATATATAGGGACTTTGGTGCACGATTTACATTAAATCGGACGAAAATATATATGGAAGCTATATTTAAATCTGAACCGATTTTCGGGAAACTTAACACACACGCCATTCTAGACCTAATTTACAACAATGTGCCAAATTTCGTGGAAATCAGAAGATATATAGGGACTTTGGTGCACCATTTACATTAATTCGGACGAAAATATATATGGTAGTTATATCTAAATCTGAACCGCATTCAACAAAACTTGACACACGATATATTATAATAAATTCAGTATGCTGTGCAAAATTGTGTACCAATCGGCCTATTTTTGGGTCTTTGTTGCACAATTTACTTAAAATCTGATGAAACTATATATGGGGGCTATCTCTAAATCTGGACAGATTTTCCCACTTTCAATAGGGTTCGTCTTGGATCAATACATGAGCTGTGCTGAATTTCTTCGACAAATGCTGCTCGCGATCTTATTAGGAAAGTTGGGTTTTTCCCTCTCAATCAGATTATTCCGACTTACTTCTGTGACATTCGATGTTATTCCCCCAAATCCATAATGGTAGCGGAGAGAGAAATCTCAACTCCATGTCGACAGGTGTCGTTAATACTACTTAAGCCAGATCCATAAAGGTGTATTTGAATACTGATGATTCTCCCATTGATAAAATTAGACTTACCTGAATGCAGCTTTGAGTTCTGCAACATGGATTCTCCACAGGACAACAGTAGACCATCTTCATAAGGCGATGAAGATATCGCCCGTCCATTGGCACAATGAAATTTTGTCGATGCAATACCAGCTTGGGAAACACCCATGGTACAAATGTGTACCTCTGGTCGAAATTATTCTTTTGCATATGATATTTATGATGCAGTAGAAGAATACTTTTATACTCGGAGACCACTTATTCAAATGGATACCACTTATCTAGGGAGTTGCAGGTTGTAGCCTTCCTATAATTTGGACACAGAGAATCTAGAACCAGACAATACATAATAAACTACTATTTGTTTTAGAGATGCAACAACAACAATACCAAGGAAAAATCGGACTAAACGTTTACCAAAAAAAAAACACAGATTTTTTGGAATTGGTTTTCCCAACGGAATAGGAATGTCATTACGGACAAGCAATCCTTTGCACTCAGGAAGAATCATAATTTCAAAATACCCTATCCAAATAGCTTAAAAAACTTCTCGATTTAATTAATCGTGATTAAAAAATTAGTTCAACATTAGGCCCCTCGAAAAAGTGACACTCCAAAAAAGTGGGATCTTCGGAAGGAGATCTTGAAAAAACCTGAAATCGCTCAATTTTAAAGTCATATCTTTTATATTTCGATCTCCATAGTAATTTCAACATACTAGCATATCGATATTACTTCCACATTTTTGTTTTTCAAATTCTTAGCAAAAAATGATCTTTTCCAACCACAAATGTCTACTGTCTACGCCAATGTTGTTACTGCTATATTAGAAAAACTTGTCATTGCTAATCTTGGAAATAGAGGAAAACACCCTCTCGATGACGTTAAAGGCATAATAATGATGGGACCCTTTGTGTTGTTGTATTGATTTTTTAATACTTTGATTTTAGTCCCTCGTTAGGTTTTTTTTTCTAAAATCCATACAAATGTCAACTGTCACATGGTGTTTATGTTGTTATTTATGTTGTTGTTGTTGCTGTTGTGATTTCCTCTTTTTCGTATTTCAATGACAAATTGTCACACACTTTAGACATAGAGGATTATTTTATGTGTGTATGTTTCTCATTGCTTGCGAACAAGTGAATGGGACTATGGAAACTATAAAGATATGATTCAGCATATTTGAGCCGGAACTGTTTTCGACTAGATGCGTTACATTATTCAATATAACGTACACACCAAAAAATATGAATTTGTTGGCAAAATTCGATATAAAAACTACACGCACATACACCAACATACTAAAACATAGTCAAAAACATTGTTAAATCCTCAGAGAAAAAATAATAAAAAAGTCGTACATTAGGATGTAATAGGAAAATATTCTCAAAAAAAATTCGAGCCTTCTGGTGGTCCTTGTAAAAATAAATAAATATATATATTTTAATATATATATATATATATATATATATTTTAAATCCAAGACTGTTTATCCCATCCCATGAAAAATTATTTTGATTTTTTAAATCCACACCTGCGAACATCGAAGAAAATATTTGTTTAAATCCGCGCATGTGTTTGTATATGACTTTGTTTCAAATCCACACAGGTGTTGGTCTATGAAAAGTATTTTTTATAAATATCCACTCCTATTGGTAGTTCTTTCAAATATATTTTACAAATCCGCGCATGTGCTGGTCTATGAAGAATATTGTTTTAAATCCACTACTATACTAAAGATATTTATACCCTACACAACTATGTTGTCAGGGTATTATAGCTTTGTGCAGCCCCAAGAGTTTGTAACGCGCGAAATATTGGTCCTAGACCCACCTTTAAGTATACCGATCGTCATATCTCGACTAGCTGAGTCGATCTAGACATGTGTGTCCGTCCGTCTGTCTGTCTGTCTGTCCGTCTGTCCGTCTATCCATTATATTTTGTAAACACGATACAGGCCACAGTTATGGACCAATCTTCACGAAATTTTGCATGTAGGATGGGTTCTGGCCAATGAAGACCCCTATTGTTTTTGGTAAAGATCGGTTAATATTTAGGGGATGAAATGGACCAAATACTTAATTTTTATCGGTTTTTCTGGTCGCTCTAGAGGCCAAACATCTAGAGGCCAATTATGACCCAAACATCGCGAATTTTTACATAGAAAAGGGGATCGGGCCAAAGAATAAGCTTGCCTGTTTTGATAAGAATCGGTCAATATTTAGCGGGTCAAATGGACCCTGACTTTTGTGTGAAAAATTACAAAATTTTTATTCTATACCGTATAGATTTATCCTGAAGGACATAGACCCGAAAAGTTGTTGGTATATTCAAGGGCAGTGGTTGACCTTTAAATTGATACCAATTATATGGTCGTATGTACTCAGATGTGGGAGTTACACTTAAACATTTACAGGTGCTTATGTATTCAGATATTATTTAGTAGCTCTTTACCACACTACAAGGCGGAAATATAGCGCTGATCGCTTTAAAATTTTCCATAAAGTTCCAGTTATGGTCAACGATAACTCCTAAAATTTTCGGTGACGATCAGATAATTATAGTGTGATGAAGTGGACCAAAAAACTTATATTTTGGATTTTTTTGAGTCGATGTATAGGCTCCAATGGGAATAAGAACATAACAACACAAAGGGAAGGGAATCTGGACAAGTAATTAGAAGGGCTGTACTGAACATTAGTAATAATTGTCGGCCTCTAGTTGGTCCAGATGGTTCAAATATCGCGAAATATAGCCCAAGCTCAGAATATAGATCCACAGAAAGTTAGTTTTTCGTGGAAGTTGTGTAGGGTATCATATGGTCGGCCCCATCCGACTATACTGCTCCGCTCACTGGTTTTAAATAGACATGTGTTGGTCTATTTCAAAATCCTTGAAATAAGTTTGTTACAAAATTTTTCATAGACCAACTAAACATCGTTGAAAATTTGTTTTTTAAAAATATTTTCATAGATCAATTCAAAACCTTTCAAAAACTTACACGCCTATTAATAGTCCTTGAAATTCTCTTTTTAAAAATCCACTAATTTTGATCTACGCCTAATCCCTGTCCTTGAAAATGTTTGTATTCGTTGAAACACATTTTTTTAACCAGTATGGAAAGTCGTAAAAATGGACTGGACCTTTGAAGAACTGATTTTTCTTTTAAATCCACGCCTAAATGTAGTCCTTAATTTTTTTAATGAACGCCTATTAGGAGTCCTTGGAATTCTGTTTTTAAAAATTAACTAATTTTGATCCACGCCTTGGAAATTTTGGTATTCCTTGAAACACATTATTTTAACCAGTAAGGAAAGTCGTAAAGTCGGACTGGACCGAATACCCTTGGTATATTCTACATATCTATCCCAACAGACGTCGCCTTTTTGAAGGAACATTTGCTATGCGATATCTATATCTAAACCTATTTCAAGGAAACTTGTAAGAGATTAATTTATATTAACTTCAGAACGTTTTGTCAATAGCATTTTGGTGGATCTTTAGTGCGCCATTTACTCAAAATTGGACGAAAATATATATGGGAGCTATATCTAAATCTGAACCGATTTTCACGAAATTTAACACACATCATTCGTGACTCAATTCTGTACGCTATGCCAAATTTCGTGCAAATCGAAAGATATATAGGGACTTTAGTGCACCATTTACATAAAATCGGACGAAAATATATATCTGAATCGATTTTCACGAAAATTTGCACACATTATTCTAGACTTAATTTAGTATGCTATGCCAAAATTCGTCTAAATCAAAAGATTTGCTTTGGGGCTTTGGTGCACCATTTACCTAAAATCTGGAGAATCTATGAAGAGAGCTATATCTAAATCTGAACCGATCTTCACGAAACTTAGCACACAGCATTCTAGACTTAATTCAGATCGCTATGCCGAAATCCGTGCAAATCGAATGATATATAGGGACTTTGTTGCACCATTTCCCTAAAATCGGGCGAAAAAAATTATGGGAGCTATATCTAAATCTGAACCGATTTTCACGAAACTTAGCAAACGTCATTTTATACTTAACTAAGTACGCTACGCCAAATTCCGTGCAAATCAAATGATTTTCAGAGACGTTGGTGCATCATTTACATAAAATCGCGTGAAACTATATATGGGAACTATATCTAAATCTGAACCGATTTTCACGAAACCTAGCACACATCATTCTAGACTTAACTCAGTACACTATACCAAAATTCATGCAAATCGAAAGATATATAGGGACTTTAGCGCAACATTTACCTAAAATCGGACGAAAATATATATGGGAGATATATCTAAATCTGAACCGATTTTTACGAAATTTAGCGTACACCATTCTAGACTTAATTAAGTACGCTATGCCAGATATCATGCAAATCGAATGATTTTCAGGAACTTTGGTGCATCATTTACCTAAAATGGGGCGAAACTATATATGGGAGCTAAATCTGAACCGATTTAGATATAGGCTATACCATATATAGGCTATACCAAAATTCGTGCAAATCGAAAGATATATAGAGAGTTTGGTGCACCAGTTACCTTAAATCGGACGAAAATATATATGGGAGCTATATGTAAATCGGAACCGATTTTTCCCAAATTCAATGGGGTTCGTCCGTGGGTCAAATGAAGGACCTGTGCCAAATTTATTCCGATTCTGATTATAAATGCTACCTGTACTTTGTTTACAATTTAACATCAACAGACGGACTAACGGACATGTATAAATCGACTGAAAAAGTTATTCTATGCATATTATCAAAAATAACCATGGGTCTATCTCGATTCCTTTTGCCTTTTACATATACACAAATACGTAGTACCCTGTACCACAGTGCGGTGAAGTGTATAAAAATCCACGCCTATTAGTAGTCCTTGAAATAAATTTAAATCCATGCATTTTGTAGTTCATAACCAGTGAGCGGAGCAGTATAGTCGGACGGGGCCGACCATACGATACCCTACACAACTACCACGAACTCTAACTTTCTGAGGATGTTTATTCCGAGTCTGAGTAATATTTCGTGATATTTGCCCCCTCTTGTCCGATTAAAGGTTAACAACACCTCTTCCTTACTTTTTTCGAATATTCAGTACAGTCCTTCTAATACTTGTCCAGATTACCTTCACGGTGGGTGTGTTGTGATTTTCGGATTATACTCTACTCGAAAACACACAACAAATTATGTTTTCGGTCCATTTCATCCCAAAATTTTAATCTGATCATCACCGAAAATTGTAGGCGTTGTTCTTGACCATAACTGGAACTTCATGAAAATTTTCAAAGCCATCAGCGCGATATTTCTCCCTCTAATGTGGTAATGGGTTACTAAATAATATCTGAATACATAAGCACCTGTAAATATTTGACTGTAACTCCCACATCTGAGTAGATACATCACTATATTTGGTATCAATTTAAAGGCCAACCACTCCTCTTGGATATGCTATCAACTCCTGGGGTCTACATCCCCCAGGAGTAAATATATATGCCATAGAATACAAATTTTGTCATTTTTCACACAAAAGTCAGGGTCCATTTGACCCGCTAAATATTGACCGATCTTTATCAAAACATGCATGCTTATCCTCTGGCCCGATCCCCTTCTCCATGAAAAATTCGCGGTGTTTGGGCCATAATTGCGGCCTCTGGAGCGACCAGAAAAACCGACAAAAATTTAGTATTTGGTCCATTTCATCCCCTAAATATTAACCGATCTTTTCCAAAAACAATAGGGGTCTTCATTGGCCAGAACCCATCCTACATGCAAAATTTCGTGAAGATTGGTCCATAACTGTAGCCTGTATCGTGTTTACAAATTATAATGGACAGACGGACGGACGGACGGACACACATGTCTAGATCGACTCAGCTAGTCGAGATATGACGATCGGTATACTTAAAGGTGGGTCTAGGACCAATATTTCGCGGCGTTACAAACATTTGGGGCTGCACAAAGCTATAATACCCTGACAACATAGTTGTGTAGGGTATAAAAACATTATTTTAAAAATCCTTGAAAAGGAAATTTAAATCCATGCCTATTAGATGTCTCTGAAAAACATTTTTGCATTGGTCAATTAAAATATGTTTTAAAAATCCACAGATGCGTTGGTCAATAAAATATATATATATATATATATATATATATATATATTTTTTTTTTAAATACACACCTGTGTTATTCTATGGAAACATATTTTTTAACCAGTGAGCGGAGTAGTATTGTCGGACGTGGCCGACCATATGATACCCTACATAACTATCGCGAAACTCTAACTTTCTTCTGATCGTTTCCCGATTAGGAGGCAACAGCACCTCTTCCTTACACTGACATTTCCAAATATTACTAACATTCATTACAGCCCTTCTATACTTGTCCAGATTCCCTTCACCCTTGCGATGTGATGTTCGGCTAATAATTGTGGCATATGTATCGACTCCAAACCCCCAAAAAAAATTCAGTTTTCGGTCCACTTCAACCAAAAACTATTATCTGATCATCACGGAAAATTATAGGCGTTGTCTTTGACTATAACTGGATCCTCATGGACATTTTCAAAGCGATCAGCGCTATATTTCCGCCCTCAGTGCGGTAGTGGGTTACTAAATAATATGTGAATACGTAACCACCAGTAAATATTTAAGTATAACTCCAGCACCCAAGTACATACCGTAATGTAATTGATATCAATTTAAAGGTCAACCCTCCTCTTGGATATACTATCAACTCAACTACTATTTCGGGCCTGTGTCCTTCAGGAGTAAATATATACGCCAAAGAATACAAATTTTGTAATTTTTCACACAAAAATCGGGGTCCATTTGATCCGCCAAATATTGACCTATCTTTGTCAAATGCAAATCCTCTTCTCCATTAAAATTTTCGCGATGTTCGGGCTATAATTGCGGTCTCAGGAGCAACCAAAAAGCCAACAAAAATGAAGTATTTGGTCAATTTCATCCCCTAAATATTAACCGATCTTTACCAATAATAATAGGGCTCTTCATTGTCCAGAGCCCCTCCTACATGCAAAATTTCGTGAAGATTGGTCCATAACTGTGGCCTGAATCGTGTTTACAAATTATAACGGGCAGATGGATGGACACACATGTTTAGATCGACTCAGCTAGTCGAAATATTATGATCGGTATATCACAATATTTCGCGGCGTTACAAACTCTTGGGGCTGCACAAGGCTATAATACCCTGACAACATAGTTGTGTATGGTATAAAAATGCAATCCTATTGCTTGATCTTATAAATATTTTTAAAAATCCACGCCTATGGCTTGATCTTAAAAATATTTTTAAAAATCCACGCCTATGGCTTGATCTTAAAAATATTTTTAAAAATCCACGCCTATGGCTTGACATTGAATAATATTATTTAAAAATCCACGCCTGTGTTATTCTATGAAAACGAATTTAGTTTAAAAATCTACTACACCCTAATATTTGTTCTTGTTTTCGAAACAGCTATTTATTTTTTACACACCCACACATACATGAATTAAATTCTAGTTTTGTATCGCAACCATTCATCCGTTGAATGGCAATGTGATGGCCATATTAATGACAATCCTCCATCACCAATTGATTGAGGCATAAATATAAATAACGGCTTGAACATGATTTTGACTTTTAGCTGTATTGTGGCCAATCATCTGTTTACATTTGTTGGGCAACCATGTGTGAGTGCTTTGCACAAAAACACTATAAACTGTAATGGGCTGCCTCCAATCGTTATGGTACCCATAAGTGCTGTTCTTCCTATCATTTGTTGTGGGTTTTTAGTTCGATTTTTGTTCTTGTTTCCTTTTCCGATTATTACAAATTGCTGATAAAATATGAATATAATTTTTTGCATGCCTACCATTTGCTAGGATTTTGTTGTTGTTCGAAATAATTTCTAACTATTCTCAATGGTATTTAAATGGAAAGTAGAAGATAATGGGTGGGAAACGTTTCGCAGGACGAATTTTTGAATTTAAATCGCATATTGAAGGAGTTGATAAATTTTATTTAATGAATACATATTTGAAATTTTACTGTGTCACTTTCTATTTTTAGGTAAAAAAAGTAGTTACTTATATGAGTTTAATGTAGTATCAGGTGTAGAATCGATTTTTTAACTTACCTATTTAAATTATATTTTAAGGACGGGCCTTTTGATTTTACCTCCAAAGGCGTGGATTTATTAAAAAAATATCAGAGCCCAACACAAGGCGTGGATTTATTTAAAAATATTTTTAGGGACCACCAAAGGGGTGGATTTATTTACAAATATTTTCAGAGGCCACCGAAGGGGTGGATTTATTCAAAAATATTTTTCAAGGACCAATAACGACGTGAATTTATTTTACAATATTTTGAATTTATTTTACAATTTAGTTTAAATTAATTCGAACTTAATTTAAGCAATTTATTTCTGACAAATGATATTTTAGTAGATTATTTTTATAAAGTTTTTGAAGATTCTCTACCTCTGAGTATTTGCTTGACTCTTTTCATCATAACAAACTAACTATTCATAACTATATACTCAACATAAGGGGTGGCAAAGGTGGCAGATAACTTGCATTACAAATGTTACAACTAGTAGTTGCAACCTGATTGTTGAAATGGAAATCGCACATTTCCACACGGACATACATAACTAAATCCACAAAAAATCACACAAAATGACTAACACACACACTTCCATAACTTTTGAATATTTAGCAAAAATTCAAAACTACTCTCCGACAAAAGTCAGGTTTATTTTGCCTGGCCCCAGGAGAAATAAAAGATGAAAGTGATCCGAAAAAAAACTGGGCAAAATAGCAAATGTCAATGGGGAGATAGAGTGAGAGCAAGCAATGAATGGAAACAAAAGGTGTGAAAATACAACAGCAACAACAAAAGTGTTAGTGAATCAGCAATTGCGAAAATGACAAATATTGAATTTAAAACAAACAAGTTGAAGATTTGGATTTTATAGTCAAGTTTAAAATCGAAGCTTTTGCAAATTCTTAAATTTAAATTATGTATTAAATTATATTTCTAACGAAATGTTTTTTTTTTTAATGAGATTGGGAGGAAACGTTAATTTTGACATTGATCTAAAATCATAAATAAGAATCCTTCAAAATCCCATGGTCCCTGGAAAAAATTTAAAAAGTACAGGCCTTTGAAAGGACTCTAAAAATGTTTCCATTAAATCGTATTTTCCACCAATATAAATAGGGTTATGTACATATGTTATTCCGCTATATGGAAAGGAGGACAGATAGACGCGTATACATAGAAAATTATTCTCAGCATATCCTCAAAAGTAACTATGGGCCTATTTCGTTTCGAAAATGTACATACCTAACATCGGCCGGAACTTTCATATGGATGTTATGCCACGGTCTCCAGTAAATATTTCCAAGTGTTGCAGAAGAAATAAAAAATGGGATATATACTATTTCTCATGACGGAGGGTATA
>NW_026874142.1:0-16059 GCF_032173495.1 Musca vetustissima | reverse complement strand
ATTGCTCTATAGTTTGGATTTCGCCACTGATCCTCATCAGTTCCCTTAGTTTTTTGTTGGGATATTCTCTCCAGAAGCTATTGCTTCTTTACAAAAAACCTTTCATACCCAAATGTCTCTTGTGACAATTCGAAGTTCTTACGTTACCAGTGTTACGACCCCAATGAGAAGTTCGTTTCGTTGGCGCCTGATTTCGTGGTCAACAAGGCATTTGCAGACAACTACAAGGTAATTTTTTTAAGATAATGGGAATTTGTGGTTTTTGAGGTGAAGTTGTGTCTATGACATCATTTCATTCTTAAGTTGGTGGCTGAATTATTATAAATTGAACACAATTTGTTCCATTGGGTAATAAGCTAAGCTTCAAGATTTTAGACATGTTTTTTAACCGAATTGGCTCAAATTTAATATCTTAGATTTATATTGGTTGGTAAATATTCCCACTAACAACTATAACTATCGGTCGATCTTTAGGTATTGTTCCAGCACCTTTATAGGTATCTTGATGGATTTATGTGAATTTTCTAACCGGAGTGACTTTATTTAAGTGTTACGAAGATACTGTTATCTTCAAAATGAGTGTATGTAGTTTGGAATTTTGTTTTTTCCTCGCAGCAATTTATAATGCCATAGCACCAAATAAAATCCCGATTTGAGATATTTGAATGTTCACTTCATGATGGAGGATATAAACAGTTCAGTTGGCAGAACTCAATGACGTTTGTTGTAATATGTCTTCAGTTTTGTAAAATAATAGTGCTTAAATGATTCGTTGAAACCATACACAAAATTCAAATCTGCCCAGAGGTGATGTTTTTCTGCATACACGTTGCCTTTATATCACTAAAATGAAATATTTCCTTGACGTTGTCTTTGTAGCTATGCTTGAGAAGGAACGTATGAATAACGTGCAAATATTCCATCACAGTCACACCTCAGTAAATGTCAAGATAATCCAAAGGAAATACGAATAACCTATTAAGATCTCCTAGAAACAACACTTGCATCCATACACTATGTAGCGGATGGTGTCAATAAACCAGGGCGTAACACCAAACAGTCCATATCTCCCCTCATATAATGCCTATTGTTAAGAGTTAATTATAGTTAACACCTTATTGAATGTTTGCTACAAATTCTTGAAATTAATAAACGAAACGAGGCTAAACTTGTTGAGTTAATTTAGTGGTTCCTTCACATACACCACATATAAGGCCCCTCAATCCGCACATTCATGCCTCCAATATTTCAGATAACTGAATTTTGTATTTTGTTCTGCTCATAACCATTATTTTTTATTAGCATACAAATTGCTTTGTATTTCTATAGCGGAATAAAATCGTAACTGTTTCTTAAGAAAAATGAAAAAAATCCGCTAAAGGTAAACGGACACCACACCCTCACCTCAGTGGCATGACACATTATGAACGATTACCACAACGATTAACAGTTACGAATATTGTCCTCTGGCCAAAAGTGTAGCTATTGATTGCAATGGTCCAGCAAAATCTCAGTCGCAGCAATAAAATCCAGTTAAACGATCTCGTTTAGAGTGTAACTGCCCCCAAAATAAAAAACGCGCTTTTAGTCATGGTCATTGTCCAGTTAAGAGTTCTTAGACTAATCGTTTGGTCTTGTCTCTGACGGGAAGAGTGGCGGAGTACTGGCACTGTTTGCATATCATTACACTGTCCCAACTTGTAATCATTTGACTAACAAACAATACTGAAACTGTTATGTAATACCAATGGAGAATGTAGTTTTAGCCTGTTTTATTTTTGTTGTTGTTGTTTGTCGTTGTAGTTATTTCTGTGAACCTACCATATGGAACAAGTCGGCTAGAACTTTATTTATGTAATACCACAAGTAATTGCTCGAAAATGGGCGACATTTTTATTACTAAATCGCTTGCAATGCAGTAATAAGCAATGCTATATTTCTATGGCACCCTACGGAGGAGCAAAACGCAATGATTGTAATTTGAAGATTAGCTGCGTTCGAAAGACTCATTATACAAGAAAAAATAATTGTTTGCTGGTCAGCCTAAAATTCCATACTTTGTTTGGGATGAGCTTAATTTTCTAAAATACCGCTGCTGTGATATTTACTTCTGATCATTTTCTTGCGGTATTTTTTTATAAATTTCGACGCGGATTATTAGAGCATATGTTAATAGAATATAAGCACCATTCGACAGCAGTGTGAAAATGGGTTAATTAATTCAATCTAGGTCGACGCTCGATCGAATGCGGATTGTGTCACAGAGCACTATTACTTGAGTTTAACGAGATCACAAAAAGGAACGAGATCAGAAAAAGGAACTAAATAACTAAACCTAGTTCCTATCGTTCCTTCATCGGAATAGTTTCAATGAGCTAGTTCATTCCGGAACGACCCAATTCTAATAATTGCCCTCGGTGAAGATCAAGATCGTTATGCCACATTCTGCGAAAGAGAGCTATCCTTGGTCATTACAATACGCAATACAATCGGCTAATATAAGCCTAACTTCTTTTTTACTTAAAACTACGGAACAGACTGTCGACGCCATGATAAAGAGCAACATACCCAACGATACGCTAAAGTGCAAGTGGAAACGGCTCTGCACGAGGTCGTACACCACATTGACCTTCGAGAAGAAATAGTTTACTTTAGTTGTATTAATTGATATCGAGGGAGCTTTTAATAATTTCGGCACTGATACACTTATCAAATCCATATAGACCTTTCGAATTAATCAGGCAATCATAGTCTGGATCAGCAACCCACTAAGGAATAGATGGCTAAAGTAGGAAAAGGGACGCCACTGCTGTGGGTTACCACTATCAATAGTCTCTTAAGGACCTTAACTGAAGAGGGATTTGAACCCATCTGTAATGCAAACGACGTCGTTATACTTCCAAGGGGAATGGAAGTACGGGTGAGCTAGGGAACCAATATTGAGCTAGGGAGCCAATGGTGATCTAGAGAACCACTGATGGACTAAGGGAACAAATGCTGAAGTAGTGAACAATTGTTAAGCTAGGAAACCACTAGAGAAGAACCGTAGACTCTAAATGGGGTTTTAAACCAAAGGTGATACACTGGATTTATAAGAACTTCATTAGACCAATTCTAACATATGCTACTGAAGTCTGGTGGACAGCAATAGACAAACAATGTAATGTAAAATCGTTACAGAAAGTCCAGAGAACATGCTGCCTAGGTATATGCAGGTCAATGAGTACAACACTAACTAGAGTTTTGGAGACAATATTGTACATACATCCAAACAATATATGAAGCGACCATCGCAGCTTTAAGACTTGAAGATATGAACGATTATATCGAATACGGACAAAATAGGCCGCACGAAAATATAGTACAGGCCACAATTAGATCCTTAATTAGAAGTTTTAAGTCGGACCGAATACCTGAAATAAGAGTAGTCATAACTTGTGAAACTAAAATACCAGACATGGACACATGGGATAGCGGAACACTAAATAATATGCCCCCTGGAAACTGTTGTTACATAGATGGCTCCCAGCTAGTCGGGACTGGAATTTTTCAATGAAGAGCCTAAAAACGAAATTTTACTTCGCCTACCAGATCACAATGTGATCCTACAGGCGGAGGTTCAATCTATTACGGAGTGTCTTAACTGGTTTAGTATAAACCCTGGCCAGGCTATAATAAATATAATGGTAGATAGTTAAATCCAAAACTGTATTAGAATGTATAAAAAACAAAAATAATTTCTCGCGTCATGGTCTCGTACGAATCATATGGGTGCCGGGTCACATAGGAATAGTAGGAAACGGGATAGCAAATATACTCGCCAGAAATGCATCCAACCGACCTACAATTGATTTTAGCGCACGTCTAGAACTAAGGCCATGGGTAATGGAAACCCACAAAATTCTTTGCAATAGCGAGTGGAATGGAAAAACACAAAAATGTTATGGGTAGACCCAAATAAGGACATGACAAGGCAAATTTTAATGCTAATCAAAACGGAATTCAGCAGAAAATCTCCCAGGACTTAACAGCCTGCAGTCCCACTTATACAATATTTGATGCGAAGGATGCAACTGGTATAGAGCAACTGGGGAAAACAGCGAAACTTTACAACATTTCCTGTACCACTGTCCAGTCTTTTCAAGCTTCCGAACCCACTTCTTAGGAAATGAAATCTTTCGTGAAATAATCGCCCTTAGGGGGTGTGAATGAAAAAAAAAACTGAAGGACTTCACAAATAAAACAGAATCCCAAGAAGTTTATGACAATCAAATCCAAAGATGACTTCTTTAAAATTTCTTCCTTCTTAAGAGCACACAACGGGTCATTAACTGGCTTAAGTGTATGTCCTAATATTGGGCATGTGGTGGTATAAACCACCCTGTTTTCAACCTAACCTGCCAGAATAGTTTAAAAGTGAGGTTTAAATATATAATTCCGGTCCCATATTCCGACAGAAAATTCTGAAAATTTATATAACGATAACCATATAAGTGATTAGAGTGATTACTACTTCTAGACCGCCAATATGACCAGACAGTTCCCTCATGTAGGAAGGGACGGTTGAGTTAGTCACAGGACATGGAATTATTGGCTTGGTACCCGGTTCAATGCTGTACAGAAGTTTTGAACGATAATGTGAATTCTGCGTCTCTTTCAGGGTTACTGATACTCACTAATCTCTCTTGGGAAAAGGAGATAAAACTCACTGTAGGGAACATAGTGGGTATTACTACTGCCGTTTCTGTGATGGCTAAGAAAACATAGAGACGATTGAACTTCTACTCTGTAAATTCCACTTTCTACGAAAAACATAAATACTCAACAAATCTATATTGTCTTTGTTAACTCCACATTCTTTTGTCTCTTTCTAGGTACCCTAAATGGGAAGATATATGGTATATATCTATATAGACTTTTTCTTACTTATGACTTAATCTGCAGATATACATCTAGAGAGAATATTTGTGGCTGTTGACTAAATTGCATATTGTGAATTAACCCATTACTTATATAAATGTTAACCCTATATTTGTACTGATGCCATGTATGTTGATGTATTATACTTTGGGAAATTCTTGAGCATATTTGTTTGAAAGGATTGTATTTCCGAATTATAACCTCATTTGCGACGACTGCAAACTGTAATGAAGTACTAATAATACCATAATAGTTATTGTAGCGCCTCTACAAATATTGTCCAATAAAACTTTGCTGTTACCGATTAAATTCACCGTAAGTATTAAAATTATAATTATTATATTTTAGTAACAACTTATTACGCTACATTTAGAATGTTTCAACAAATTCTTACAATAACTATGATTTACGACAATTACACTTGAAATGTAAATGAAACCTGCCATAGACCTTTACAATGTAGGAAATGTTAAATATGACCAAACTATCCCCCCAAGCGACTTTAACATAAATTTAATTGTTTATATGTGTGTTTTTTTATTTTTTGCTTCGAGGCAAATATAAAATAAGTCGTCTTTAAACTTTACCAGTGATTACTCAATAGTAATACCCACAACTATGGTAGTGTTGTTACCATAGCTGTCGACAGACAATACGGCCAACCACTCTGACAGTCATCAGTATCAGCTATCAACGTCAGTATCTTAATCGGTGATTGCTCAATAACTAATCCCTCAAATTTGGCAATAACTGTAATCAACAAAGTTTTTATTTTGTGTATCACAAAACTGACAAAAGCAAAAAAAAAGCCAGCGGATCTACCGTTATATGTTTGTCGGTTTGTTGATAGTCTACACATCAACATTTTAATTACCACTTGCTGATGAGTCGTTTAAGTTCTCGATTGAAAGGAAATACGGCCATTGAAGTGTAATACAATATATCCATATGAGATAGTCCACATTTGGTTGGGCATTTTTTTTAAATAAATTTTGTGAATTAGTGTTTTTTAAACCATTCTCCCACATTTTCTATTGTGTGCATTGTCCTTAACAATCTCTACTGCATGACTAAAATATCATCGAGTCTCGATTTTAGAATATGCTATCGAAAGCGACCCCACGAGAAGTTTTATAGAAGAAGAATATATTTCAAAAATTCTAGAAAGCGTATTCGGAATTGCTGTAGTTAGAAGGCCTTTCCAGAGGTGTTCTACAGGGGGTCTTCTATATATATGGATGACCTTCCTATAAATATATATATATATATATATAGTTTACATTTATCCGACATGTGTATGATATTTTGGACAGCCATAAAAACATGTATGCGAGCCTGGATCCATGTGCCGAAGTCAAAAAATTTTCTGGAAGTATTCAATCAAACGTCAGAATTAAACCAAGGTCTAATGCATTTTACACGTACTATCATAAATTGATACTACTCTTGGAATATTTGGTATGATACCTCCCAAATTTAGGCATTTAGGGGATATGGGATCGTTTCTCAACCAAATTTAGTGTTATTTTATTTTTTTTTATTTTCAGTGGTTAGAAAATCGCACTACCAAAAATATCAATATAGAATCTAGGTTCGAGGTTCTATATAAAACTACCACTCAGATTTAGTTATTTTTGGAAAATTTTGCAGTATTTAATTATATTTTCTCAATAGGCATTAAGTCTTCTTACCAAATTTGTTCTCCGTTTTAGTATTTCAGACACGTTTTACAATCGACGCGACTCTAATTTAATATTTTCATCTTTGTGTATAGCCCCCATGTAATGGTCTAGCCTCTATAAAGTTATATTTATGGTCATAGGTGCAAATGAATATATTTTTGCTTTACGAAGTGTCTGTAATTTGAAATTCCGAGATTTTGATGGGGGAAAAATTTCACACACTAAGAAGGATAAACCTGATGGTCACCTCATTTCCTCAGAAGTGGGATTAGGTCTCGAGAAGAGTAGATGAACGCCATAGCCTAGCGACTGAAGATGGCGATGCCGACTATAATATCAAGAAGACGAAAACCGCATACAAATCTTCCGTAAAGACCGACAACTCAAAATGGCTAACCGGAATTGTATGATAAGTAGGCACCATCTTATGCAAAGGGGGTCATCCTGGATCAAGAAACTTAAATGGAAAGACCACATACAGGTCTGGATAGATAAAGCCCAGATATGCTAGACCTTCTGCAAAAGAGCTGTAGGCTTTAAATGGTTTTTAATCCAAAGATGATACATTGGATCTATAAGAGCGTTATTAGACTAATTCTAACATACGGCTCTGGTGGACATCAATAGACAAAAAATAGAATGTAAAATCTTTACAGAAAGTCCATAGAACATGCTACATAGGTATATGTGGGGCAATGAGGACAACACCAACAAGAGCTTTGGAGACTATATTGTATATACATCCAATTGACATCCAATCCAAATATGAAGCGACTATAAACGAGTGGATCGAACCGAACGGGACACAATACACCTCATTAAAATATAATACTGACCACAATCGGATCCTCAATTAAGAATTTTGAATCGGATCGAATACATAAAATAAGAGTAGTGGAATAGGTATATATGGGGATGCCCAAAAATGGATTAGACAACGTAAATCTTAACACTAAACAAAAGGGGAATCAGCAGACTGGCCAGTATTCTCACAGGTCATAATATTGGTGCACCAATTACCTTAAATCGGACAAAAATATATATGGTAGCTATATCCAAATCAGAACCGATGAAACTTAGCACACATTATTCTAGACATAATTTAGTACGCTATGCCAAAATTCGTGCAAATCAATAGATTTGCCGGGACTTTGGTGCACCATTTACTTAAAATCGGGCGAAACTATATATGGGAGCTATATCTAAATCTGAACTGATTTTCACGATTTCAGTAGGCCATACCAAATTTCGTGCAAATCGAAACATATATAGGGACTTTGGTGCCTCATTTACATTAAAACGGACTAAACTATATATGGGAGCTATATTCACGAAACTTAGCACACATTATTCTAGACATAATTCAGTTGGCTATAACAAATTTCTTGCAAATTGAATGATTTTCAGGGACTTTGGTGCACCATTTATCTAAAATCGGGCGAAACTATATGTGGGAGCTATATCTAAATCTGAACTTATTTTCACGAAACTTGGCACACATCATTCTAGACTTAATTCAGTGGGCCATACCAAATTTCGTGCAAATCGAAACATATATAGGGACTTTGGTGCCTCATTTACATTAAATCGGACTAAACTATATATGGGAGCTATATCTAAATCTGAACCGATTTTCACGAAACTTAACAAACATCGTTCTATATTTAAATTAATAGGCTATACCAAATTTCGTGCAAATCGAATGATTTCTATGCATATTCTCAAAAGTAACCATGGGTCTATCTCGATTCCTTTTGCCTGTTACAAACATATGCACAAAGACATAATATTCTGAAGGGCATAAACAGAACTCCTGGACGTCTAGGACATTCAAATCCAATAATGATGACTTCTTCTATCTCTCTCCCTTCTCTAGAGCGCACAACAGACCACTTACATGCTTATGTGTATGTCCTAATATTGGACATGTAACTTCCGAAAACGGGTCAGGTCTTTACGTGGAATATATGTCAAAACATAGACAAATATTGATAATTTTCCGTATTGGTGTATTATTGGTATATTGAAAATTTGTTGGTATCGCTATGAGAAGGCTATCCGTAAACGTGAATTAATATAATATCTATAAATCCAAAATGTATATAAATAATGTCTCAAAATAGCTTCCCATTTACATAACATCCTCCTGCAAATAGTCTACAAATATATTATAAGCTATAATATTACATTATCTTCCGCACTGTGGTCAAATTTCTGTGAAATATCTCATTTATATACAACAACAAAAACTTATTATATTCTTAATCTGCCAGAATTAAAACCAAATTTATTTCTTATAACTTTTTGCGTAATTCTCATATTTTTTTGTTTGTACTGATTCCGTCTTTACATCAGTGTCTCGTTCATCCGTTGCAATGCGTATGAATGTGTAACACTGGTTGGAGTCGTATGTCATCAACATGTTTACGTTTGGTATCAGTTCAAGCACGAATATGTGTTTATTTGTTAACATTGCCAGAGTTGCTGATGCTGCATTACCATCATCATCTGTGGTGTCTCAACGTCAAACTCAGTGCCAAGCCGGCATTAGCATCATCACCGTCACGAAATCTTCATAGTCAGTAATGCACAATGGATCAAATTTAGTGTAATATCTTATGAAACTTAGTTACGAGCATGAGAAGCAGAAAGCTTCAGCAGAAAGTTTTCTAGGCATATTAATTAGAACGTGCGGTCAAAATTTCGGCAAAGTGTACCAGTATATTTAATTTTGTCATTCCGTTTGAAACACATTTAAATATTAGTCAGACAGAAAATATTTGTGATCAGAAAAAAATAAAATATAATTTTATGCCATGTTCTGACGGGCATTTGAACAACGTAGTTCGCTCTCAGGATTACGTACATGGATAAACCCGTTCATACAACACTATTCGTAATTCATGTCATCAGAGTTTTTTATTTCAAACTTTTTGTTTCTTGTTGTACGCCTAACATATTTAGGTGATCCAAATAGAAAAATTAATTCTCTTTCTCCTGACTATGGTATGAACCCATATCTATTTACTTTTAATACATGTTTTACATTTTTTCTGAAAATATTGTTGTTTTCATACATTTTTATATTTTCTAAATTCAAATGTCACATATAAAAATTTGGAGAATTTTTGTTTGAGTGTCCCCAAATTTGTTTCTTGTTTTGTACGCTAATTAGAACCATGGGGAAAGAAATTCACATTGCATTATGTAGATAACAAAATTTACATCCTGCTGCAAAACTAAACTAAACTAGACAATTTATTACTTTTCATTCATCATTTTCAATACTACTAAAAAAAGTTTGAAAATTTTATAAATATTTTCAAGCTTTCAAATTTAATTTATTTTCAATAAATGCTCTCAGTTGTTAGGGTTTGGACACATTTCTTGGTGATTCGAATTGAACAACGTACAAAAGTCGGTGTTCGCTCAGACAATTTTGTATGGGGAACTAAATTATTACTTCATAATTAAGGGTCGAACAACGAATGAGAGAGCGAACAACGCTCGTTTGTACATGGCATTAGAAGCTTCCGTTCGTCTGTCTGTTGAAATCAAGATAGAGATCGCAATATTTTAATAGAGATTTAAAATTTGCAAATGGGTCCACATTTTTTCAAGGTTTTGGCCTCACATGACCACAAAAATTGCTGTAATTTATATTCTGGTTTATTGGAGAAAAAATAACATATTTGCAGAATAGTTTCGATATTAGTCCTATTGGTTGTAATGTAGTATTTGCTGACATATCGACACCTCCGAAGAATAGTATGCTAAGTCTGAAAAGTAAGTTTTTAGTAGAAGCTCTCAATGTATGGTTATTTCTTATATCTTACGTGCCATGCTAAGTACATTTTTGCTTATAACTTTGGTTTGGATTGGCCGATGATTACCAAAATGTCAGAGAATTTAAATTAAGGACCGTAGTATGTAAAAACGTAAAGAACTTTAAAACATGCTAAGTCGACTTAGCATACTATTGTTCAGAGGCGTCGATATATAAATAAAAAGGAACATGGAAACTTTCAAAATTATTTAAAAATTCCATTAATTATTTTGCGAGCACATTCATGATTTTTTGTACATAGGTTAAGGATTATTCGAAATCTGTTCGCGATCGTGAATACGGATGCTGCGCACAAAAATTATAAATTTAATAATTTCTTATTTGCTATAATTCGCAAATTTTGTTAAAAAATATTTAAAAGCATTTGTTTTCTTTACTTACCTGAACCAGTGAGGAATGTAATAAAGTCGGCCTGACCCGACTATATGATACTCTTCACCACTTTGGTCATTTCTACATTTGTATCCTAACAGACGTCGCCTTTTCGAAGGAACATTGAATTTGAATGAAGTTATATATGTGATCGTTATCTATATGTAACCCGACTAACATCAATACCTAAACCTGTCATTCGACAACCTATTCTAAATGTTGTGAATCGATTTAAAGCAAACTTGACACTCGATATTGTGTACAATAAACAAGAATAGGTCGAAATTATATATGGAAGCTATGCTATATCTAAATATGAACCGATTTGAAGGAAACTAGCCAGAGATTAGTTTATATTAACATCAGTACGCTGTGTCAATTGGTCTAGCTATGGTTCTTTAGCACCATTGAACCATTTACTAAAAATGGGACGAACATATATATAGGAGCTATATGTAAATCTGACACACGTAACATTTTACTTTAAATCGGACGAAAATATATATGGGTGCTATATTTAAATCTGAACCGAAAATATAAGGACTTTGGTGCACTATTTACATTAAATCGGACGAAAACATATATATATAAGCTATATAGATACCAAGCAGAGCCGTAGGGAATGATAGATACCAAGCAACGGCTCTGATTGGCTTTAACATGGCGAAGTTCAGGCTTATCTTGGTCCCTCTTTCATCTCAATTGTGGACACTGACCTCCCCGCTGTGCCACCTGGGGAGCTATTCTCATCACCCGAATAAATAGTGAGCTAATATGTGCCGCGAGTTCACCTATAAGAACTATAAGAAATGGGTTGAGGCGTCAGGTTAGTTGCCCACTCTCGGAAAACCCAACCTACTATGAAAAAGCTAAGAAAAAGAAAACCAAACCCCCCTAATGTTGACGACCCCGCAAACGTATAAAGGACCACGATCTGCGAATCTGCACTTGGAATGTGCGCACGTTGTACAGAAAAGGCGCAGTGTTCGCTTTGGCGAATGTACTCAAGAAGTCCAAAACCGATATTATTGCCTTACAGGAAATGTGATGAAAAGGGACAGGCGTAAGTAAATCAGACGATTACGCCCTGTATTATAGCTGCCATGAAACGAGACATGAATTTGGCTGCGGATTTATGGTTAAAAGGAGAATAAAAGGCCTCGTCTCCAGATTCACTCCAGTAGATGAGCGAATTGCTATAATCCGTATAAAAGCGAAGTTTTTTTACATCAGTCTCATTTGCGCCCATGCTCCGACTGAAGATAAAGATGAACAGACCAGCATATAGGACAACCTGCAGACAGTAACAGCATATAGGGCAACATATAGGCATATAGGCAACAGACAGTAGCAACACGTAACGTGATGGAGAATTATCGGGAGAAAAGGAGAGATGAGAAACGTGTTTTCAGAAAAAAGAAAAAGAACAAGAAAAACGTGAGCGTCATCAAATCGAGATGTACAGATGTACCATTGACCAGATTTTCGGCATTCCTGCAAAATTAATACGGCTATGCAGGATAACTTTAAGTGGCACAATATCAGAAGTTAAAGTAGGAAAGGACCTATCGGAGCCCTTCAATACCGAAAGAGGATTCAGACAAGGTGACATTTTGTCGTATAATCTTTTTAACATCCTACTGTATAAGGTAATACGAGACGCAAAGGTGAACAGCAATAGAACTCTGTACACCAAACAACACATGTTACTCGCCTACGCCGATGACATCGATATAATGGGTCGCAAGACGTCCAGTAGACTCGAACCAACTGTGGAACTTAAGAATTACAGCTTCGAGGTAGTCAAAGACTTTATATACATTGGTACCGCCATAAATACAACGAATGGCATCAGTTTCGAAATTGGGAGAAGGATTGTGATGGCCAACCGATGCTACTATGGTCTGAGCAAACAACTCAAAAGCAAGGTCACCTCCCGCCAGACCAAACTCACACCTTACAAGACGCTGATACCCATGCTATTATATGGATCAGAAGCATGGGCACTTGCGCAAGCATATGAGGCAGCTCTTGGGGTGTTTGAAAAAACTTAGTTCAAGTTTGAAGATGGAAAATACCGGTCCACTCATTCTGGCAATGTCGGGTTTTCGTATACATCTCCAACCCATTGTGCACACATCTAGCTAGTGTGTCAATCCATCGGTTGTAATTTAATTTAGTTTGATTTGATGAAATTGCACGTGTGTGTATGCATCATTGCAAGTGTGATATGCCTGTTGTCGTTGCTGCATATTTAGTAACACGAATGACGGCGATGACGAAGATGTTGATGGTGTCGTTTCTATGTCTAACTCAAACATTTCTGACTGGGGATTTCTTAGTCAATGTTGGCTGTTTTTGTTTTCCAAGTTTTTTTTTCGGTGCATCTAATCGTGTTGTCTGTCACAACGTGTATGTTGACATTGAGTCAGTCATATTGGGTAGATTGCATACGATACCTGAATACGATGTCACTGCACATACACTTACACACTCACGTATACAAATATTATAGTTCGAAAGGTAGGTAATATTAAAAATACATGCATGCGAAATTCGTTCAACAAAACTGAATGCGAAGAAGAAAAAATAGCTTCAGTAATTTAATTTGATGTGATTTGATTCGATTTCATTGATGTTGCCACTCATATGTACTACGTTGCATGTTCTAGTTGTTGTACTTGTTTCATATTACACGATCGTTCGCCAACTCCACTCAGTTTTTTGGTATTTCATAATCATTGCAGCTATTGAGGGTCTGCTGTGCAATTCTATATTCATTAGCTCAAACAGTTTCATGTCATAAAGATTTTTTTTTGTTTTCGTTTTCAGCTGTCGTCAATTTTTAAGTTTTCCGAAAAAAATACAAACCAAATTCGCATAGAATTGTTAATTTGATTATTTATTTTATTGCAACCAAAATTTATGAAGTTATTTTGAACTCATGTGGCAAGGGATTGTATTTTTGTAATTTTGTAGTTATTTATGCATAATTTGTTGCATCAATGCGAAATTATGTTCTAGGATAAATATAACGTGGGAAACTGTGAAATATAACGAATACTAATTTTATAACCCTATGTCAACGCTGTGGCTTCTGTCACTTTCATTGTGAAGAGGTAAAAAAGCAAGATTATGAGAATGACTTATTATTAGGATATATAAAAAATGTAAATTAATCATCATAAAATGATTATGTTAAAACAGTTTATAAAACTAAATATATTTGCTCGAGCCCTATTGCATCAGAAATTCTAAAAATTTATATTTCATGTTATAAAGAAAGTGCTTCCTACCACAGAGCAATAAATTTCAAAGATGCAAGACGTTTGTTAAAATTACGATCGGCATTTTTTACAGACATTTATATAATGTTAATCGTAGGGGTTGATTCACAAATTTGGGCATTCCGTTTGTAAGTCAGTTTATACCCTAAAAAGAATGGAATTCTAAGACGATTAAGTTGATGTAACCATCTGATGTAATCCTTCTACCTCCTCAAAATCTACAAGGTCATGTTGAAGAATAACCTACATTTAGGTCCGACTATATGATACCCTTCACCACTATGGGTATATTAAACAGGACTACTACATGAAATTGGATGAATTAAAATATGTGATATTTATCTAAATGTGAATCTACCTAGAACTATCCATAAACATATAATTCGTTTGTTACAATGGGACAAAAGCATAATTCTATGGTCAATTTTGTACGGTGTGCAAAATTTGATGTCAATCTGACTAATATGAGAAGTTTGATGCCCAATTTACTTAAAATCGGGCGAAAATATATATGAAAGCTATATACAAATATGAAGCGATTTCAACGAAACTTGTCACAGGTTAGGTTATACTAATTTCAGTACGTTTTGTTCCTATCACCCATATATTGGCTCCTTGGTGCGTCAATTACTTAAAATCAATCCATAATAAAAGGGAGATATATCTAAATCTCAACCGATTTTCACGAAACTTGGCACACATCATTCTGGACTAAATTTACATAAAATCGGACGAAAATATATATGGGAGCTATATTTAAACCTTGACCGATTTTTACGAAACTTGGCAGACATCATTTCAGCTCAATTCAGTACGCTATGCCAAATTTCTTGTAAATCGAAAAATATATAGGGACTTTGGTGCACCATTTACATGAAGTCGGACGAATCTATATATGGGAGCTATATCTAAGTCTGCACCGATTTTCTCGAAACTTGGCAGACATCACTCTGGGCTCAATTCAGTAAGATGTGCCAAATTTCGTGCAAATCGAAAGATATATAGGGACTTTGGTGCCCCATTTACATAAAATCGGACGAAACTCTATATGGGAGCTATATCTAAGTCTGCACCAATTTTCACGAAACTTGACCGACATCACTCTAGGCTCAATTCAGTACGTTATGCCAAATTTCGTGCAAATCGAAGGATGTATAGGGACTTTGGTGCTCCATTTACATGAAATCGGACGAAAATATGTACGGGAGCTATATCTAAATCTGGACCGAATTTCACGAAACTTGGCAGACATCATTCTAGGCTCAATTCAGTACGCTATGTCAAATTTCGTGTAAATCGAAAGATATATAGGGACTTTGGTGCACCATTTACATGAAATCGGACGAAACAATATAGGGAGCTATATCTAAATCTAGACCGATTTTCAAGAAACTTGGCAGACATCATTCTAGGGTTAATTCAGTACGTTATATTAATTTTCGTGCAAATCTACAGATATATAGGGTCTTTTGTGCACCATTTACCTTAAATCGGACGAAAATATATATGGAAGCTCTATCTAAATCTGAACCGATTTTTCCCAATTTCAATAGGGTTCGTTCTTGGGCCAAACAAATGAGCTGTGCCAAATTTCATCCAAATCGGAATATAAATGGGACCTGTACTTTGTTTACAATTTAACACCAACAGACGGACGGACGGACGGACATGCATAAATCCACTCAGAAAGTGATTCTATGCATATTCTCAAAAAGAACTATGGGTATATCTCGTTTCCTTTTGCCTGTTACAAACATATGCACAAAGACATAATACCCTGTACCACAATGTGGTGAAGGGTATAAATACATACCGATTTAATAATGAGGGAGAAGGCGTGTAATGTGATATACATTAAAATAAAAAACACCAGTACAGAAAACATCATGCTACATGCCTAAGCAATTGAATACTTCGATAGCTTCTACTGCCTAGGAAGCACTGTAACAAC
>NW_026874141.1:0-15966 GCF_032173495.1 Musca vetustissima | reverse complement strand
TTATAAATTTGTTCTGCTATGACAAGTGTATTTACAGAAATTTTGTATTTTTTTCTGTATTTTTATTCACACTTGATGTTGTTATTGTTCTGCATGTTTATGGGGATTTTCGTGTCTTTGAGATGGATATTTGTCCCTTCCATAGCTCGTGTGTTAAGTTTCTAGAAAATCGAGATAGATTTAGATTTAAGTTCGTTCAATTTCATGTCAGTGTTCCTTCGAAAAGGCGACGTCTGTTAGGATACATATGTAAAATATGGCGAAGGGTATCATATAGTCCTACCCAGGCCCAGTACTACTTTAATGTGAGGCCTCTCCGGGTCATCTATAGAGACTACCTCAATGTCGTCTAGGTCGTACATAAATATGTCATCCAGGTTACCCATAAAGACTGACATCCTCAAAATCACGTCGTCAGTAAAAATATACCTTCATCAGCGTGCCTATGAAAGATAACCTTCAGCTCATCTATGAAAGACTCCCTTCAGCTCGTCTATGAAAGACTTCCTTCAGCTCGTCTATGAAAGACTTCCTTCAGCTCGTCTATAGAAGACTCCCTTAAGCTCGTCTATAGAAGACTCCCTTCAGCTCGTCTATAGAAGACTCCCTTCAGCTCGTCTATAGAAGAATCCCTTCAGCTCGTCTATAGAAGACTCCCTTCAGCTCGTCTATAGAAGACTCCCTTCAGCTCGTCTATAGAAGACTCCCTTCAGCTCGTCTATAGAAGACTCCCTTCAGCTCGTCTATAGAAGACTCCCTTCAGCTCGTCTATAGAAGACTCCCTTCAGCTCGTCTATAGAAGACTCCCTTCAGCTCGTCTATAGAAGACTCCCTTCAGCTCGTCTATAGAAGACTCCCTTCAGCTCGTCTATAGAAGACTCCCTTCAGCTCGTCTATAGAAGACTCCCTTCAGCTCGTCTATAGAAGACTCCCTTCAGCTCGTCTATAGAAGACTCCCTTCAGCTCGTCTATAGACGACTCCCTTCAGCTCGTCTATAGAAGACTCCCTTCAGCTCGTCTATAAAAGAACTCCCTTCAGCTCGTCTATGAAAGATACCCTTCACCTCTTCTATAAAAGACTCCCTTCAGCTCGTCTATAGGAGACTCCCTGCAGCTCGTCTATAGAAGACTCCCTTCAACTCGTCTATAAAAGAACTCCCTTCAGCTCTTCTATAAAAGACTCCCGTCAGTTCGTCTACAAAAGACCCTCTTCCATAGACTTAAAATGTTGTTTAGCTCTGCCTCCATTAAATTTTTGAAATTTAAACCCAGTATTAGTTTGGTTTACCCCTTACCCACCCTTCACTACTCATCCATACGAATGTAATGTTATTGTTTAGCTTCGCATACAAAATTCTGTTTCATTCAGTAATTCAAAAATGTTCTGCCTACGTTGCCAAACCACAGCAAAATGATAACGTTTCAAATGTTAAATGGCCTAAAATGTTAATAAACCGCCCTTCTGTGGGCCTCTACCTCACCCCACGCAGACCAAATATAGCACCGCCAAAACTGAAACTACAAATTACGTTGCATAAATTATGTGGGCGTGGAGGGCGGTCGAACATATGCGGTGTTTAACCTTTTGCCTCAACAAATTACAACCGCCATAGACTGGCTGGCGGACTGGATGGATAGTTTAGTGGATAGGATAGTGAGAGCTTAAATATTTTTAGGGTGAACCTGATGCCGTAATTGTGTTGTTGGAAAAGGAATCAATGTATTAATACACACACACGCGCGTACATATTTGCATGAATGGCAATAGAATTGGCGAACAAATTAAGGAACAAATGGTCAATAAACTTGAATGTTTTGTGTTTGTGTGCGTGTTGTTTTCAAAGATTTATGCAAATCAGTATCAGTGTGCCTGCAGTTATTTATGGTTGAGATAAAATATGCAAATCATTTTTATATAATTTGCGAGAAAACTACAAATTAACTCAACAACAGCTAAAGGGAGTCTTCTATAGACGAGCTGAAGGGAGTCTTCTATAGACGAGCTGAAGGGAGTCTTCTATAGACGAGCTGAAGGGAGTCTTCTATAGACGAGCTGAAGGGAGTCTTCTATAGACGAGCTGAAGGGAGTCTTCTATAGTCGAGCTGAAGGGAGTCTTCTATAGACGAGCTGAAGGGAGTCTTCTATAGACGAGCTGAAGGGAGTCTTCTATAGACGAGCTGAAGGGAGTCTTCTATAGACGAGCTGAAGGGAGTCTTCTATAGACGAGCTGAAGGGAGTCTTCTATAGACGAGCTGAAGGGAGTCTTCTATAGACGAGCTGAAGGGAGTCTTCTATAGACGAGCTGAAGGGAGTCTTCTATAGACGAGCTGAAGGGAGTCTTCTATAGACGAGCTGAAGGGAGTCTTCTATAGACGAGCTGAAGGGAGTCTTCTATAGACGAGCTGAAGGGAGTCTTCTATAGACGAGCTGAAGGGAGTCTTCTATAGACGAGCTGAAGGGAGTCTTCTATAGACGAGCTGAAGGGAGTCTTCTATAGACGAGCTGAAGGGAGTCTTCTATAGACGAGCTGAAGGGAGTCTTCTATAGACGAGCTGAAGGGAGTCTTCTATAGACGAGCTGAAGAGAGATTTAAAGTAAACTTGACACACGCTATTCGGTATGCTGCACTGTTTAAAATTTAATATCAATCAGACACCTATTGATTATTTGGTGTACAATTAACATAAATATGTCGAAATTATATATGGAAGCTACGATATATCTATATCTGAACCGATTTTCTCCAATTTCAATAGGGTCCTTGGCCCAAATAAGTGACATGTGCCAAATTTCATCGAAATCGGATAATAAATGCGACCTGTACTTTGTTCACAAAAATACATGGACGGACGGACATACGGACATGCATAAATCGACTCAGAAAGTAATTCTATGCATATTCTCAAAAGGAACCATGTACCTATCTCGTTTTCTTTTGCCTGTTACAAACATATGCACAAAGGCATAATACCCTGTACCAAAGTGTGGTAAAGGGTATAAATATAGTGCAAATAGAACAGGATATATGGCGCACCATTTACATAAAATGGGACTAAAGTATATATGTGAGCTATATTTATATGTAAACCGATTTCAAACTTGACAAAAGCATTCTAGACTAAATTCAATACCGCTGCTAAATTTCGAAAAATATAGAACAAACATAGCATCCTCGGTGCTCCATACATATAATATCAGACGAAATATATGTGACCTACTTAATCGATTCCAACAAAACTTTGTTTACAGCAATTAGGACCTAATTCAGTACGCTATGCAAAATATTGTCTCAATCGGACAAATATTGGCAGTATAGTGCTCCATTTACATAAAACCGGACGAATACATATATTGGATCTCAATCTAAACCGATTTCAATAAAATTTCACGGACGTCAACCTTCAGTCTCAATCGGACATACATTGACAGTATGGTGCACTATTTACATAAAATAGGAAGAAAATATATATGGGATCTATATCTAAATCTGAACCGATTCCAATGAAACTTCGTATACATAAATTTGGACCTATTCAACAATACTTGGCATACATCAATATAGACCTAATTCATTACGCTGTGCAAAATTTCGTCTCAATCGGACCAAGATTGGCAGTATACAGACTATAAACCCCATCTTAGGATTTTATGTAGGGTTGGAAAAATATTACGATTTTCAAAGTTTGATACGGTATCAGAAGGTGTGTACAAACGGTCCCCATCTTCAAGCTATTTGTCTTTGAATCAGTTCTTGGCTCATATAGAACCCAGAGTGCCAAATTCGGTTGGAAAATTCGGCTAGAACAATACAAAATAATTAAAATGGGCGAGACTTTTATTTCGGTGTTATGTTTAAAAATAGATCTATACTGACAATTTTCTGGAAAGAAGATCTTCACCTGCCAAGAGCCTTTGATAGGAAAATTCTGCTAAAACCTTACAAATACCAAACATCTGGTCGTGGCGTTATATGGGGCATGCAACAAAACATGGACCGATATACACCATTTTCAATATCAAAATTGCTAGAAAATACTATGTGCAAACCAGTGAGCGGAGCAGTATAGTCGGACGGGGCCGACCATACGATACCCTACACAACTACCACGGAACTCTAACTTTCTGCGAATGTGTATTGCGAGCTTGGGCAATATTTCGTGATATTTGCTTCCTCTAGCCCGATTAGAGGTCAACAATACCTCTTCCTTACACTGACATATTTTCCGAATATCTATCATATTCAGTACAGCGTTTCTAGTTAATTGTCCAGATTCCCTTCACCGTGGGTTGTGTTGTGATTTTTGGCTTATTATTGGCATCGACTCGAAAAAACCACAAAAAATTAAGTATTCGGTCCACTTCATCCCATAAGTATAATCTGACCATCACCAAAAGTTATATGCGTTGTCCTTGACCATAACTAGAACCTCATTGAAAATTTCAAAGCGATCAGCGCTATATTTCCGCCTCCAATGTGGTAATGGGTTACTAAATAATATCTGAATACATAAGCACCTGTAAATATTTACGTGTAAGTCCCACATCACAGTACGTACGACAATATAATTGGTATCAATTTAAAGGTCAACCACTCCTCTTGGATATAGTATCAACTTCTCGGATCTATGTCCTTCAGGGGTAAATATATACGCCATAGAATACAAATTTTGTAATTTTTCACACAAAAGTCAGGGTCCATTTGACCCGCTAAATATTGACCGATTTTTATCAAAACAGGCATGCTTATTCTTCTCCATGTAAAATTTCGCGATGTTCGAACCATAATTGCGGCCTCTGGAGCCAACCAGAAAAACCGACAAAAATTAAGTATTTGGTCCATTTCATCCCCAAAATATTAACAGATCTTCACCAAAAACAATAGGGGTCTACATTGGCCAGAACCCATTCTACATGCAAAATTTCATGAAGATTGGTCCATAACTGTGGCCTGTATCGTGTTTATAATGGACAGACGGACGGACACACATGTCTAGATCGACTCAGCTAGTCGAGATATGACGATCGGTATACTTGAAGGTGGGTCTAGGATCAATATTTCGCGGCGTTACAAACTCTTGGGGCTGCACAAAGCTATAATAACCTGACAACATAGTTGTGTAGGTGTTGTCAGCGGAATGACAAATTTGATATTCACTCTACCTTTTAGTGGACGGTATAACAGGTGTTAATACAAACATATAAACACGTTCGCATGTACACTTATTAATGACATGTAAGCTTTTAATGCTGCCACTTATAAATAAACAATACAATTCGCATGTTGGCGACACCACAGCTAAAACAACTGCTGGCTACCTGTAAACCATTAATGGCCACACGAAACACAAATATTACGACCAAATATCCTTAGGGCCATTTTAAGAGCAACAACAAATTGAAGTAAATAAAAAAGCGTTCGCCAAGAGTATCCTTAAGAGAAAAAATTACAAATGACTCTCTATACTCTCCCAAAATTATCCCTCTCCTGTCGATAACACTGTTCGGCATTAAGACTTCGTGTCATTGAGTAGCAACGACGAGATGGAAAGCTTTTCATGTTCTCATCTGAAGAGCACATGCAAGCGCGTACACACACAGACACACCAACAAAAAAGGAGGACAACAAACACGATGTTGATGTAGGTCCTTAGCGTGTATGTCTCGCCTCGTCTCGTCCGTCACAAATAGCAGGAGCAGCAGCAACAACACCGACAGGGAATAAAAATTGCATGTTAACTGTGGCACAGACTTCAGTCGCAAAACGGTACTCGTTATGAAATGTTTATTATAACGGAATAAAAATGCCGGTCGCATCGGTCGAAATTTGACAAAGTGCTCTGTTTTTTTTCTGCTGGGTGTTTGGTTGACAGAGTTGAGTTTGTTGTTATTAGCATTACTCCTGATTGTGTGTAGTGATGATGGTGATTCAAGGAAAGTGTTTATGTTAACATTCGACAAAAAGAGCAAAAATATATGTTGATCAAACGAAGGTGTAAGAAAAAAAGGTCATTAAAACCCGCATAAAATTCGATGAATAGAATTTCCCACATTTGGGATTAACAACATATCATATCAAGATTGGAAAATTCAATTAAATTAAATAATAATCACAATAATTGATATGAGTGCGCCTGTCTCTGTGTGTGTGAAAATTCATGATTCATGAAGATAGTGTTGCTTGTTTTGTAACATTCGTAGAAATGTAAAAATTTATTGGTTTTTTCCACCATCATAACAAATTGACTACTCTTTGGATTTATCACTATGAGGATTATAATTCAATTTAATGTGGTAAGTTGTCATTCGAGCTGTGGAACGTTGTAACAAAAAATAAAAGATATGGTGATTTATAAGGAATGTGTAGGAAATAAATATATTTGATTATGAAAAATAGGTTTTTTCTGAATACATAATAAGAGAAAACGAGAATTTGAAAGAACTTCTCCAGGGTTTGTAGATAAAATATTAAATAAAATCAGGTTTCCTATGCTAAAGAAAATCTTGAGGAATGATGTTGAATTAAATGTACAATGTACTGCTGGTCGATCGAATATAGCTGAACATATTCAGCTACTTAGTGGGTATAGGACAAATATTATGTAGCCAGAACAAAATTATAAGTGTATGCTTAGTTTGTAAAAATTGCATTTTAATGTGGAGAAGGCATTGGAATAAGTTATGTCGTAATGTTGGTGGAATATTATGGTAGTTTACCTGTTGGTGGGTCCTTATATACCTTATTCAAACAGTGGAATATACATTCAATTTTATAAAAATTTAATTGAAAACCACTTCGAGAGTCTTTTACTTGGTGGATTTTACAAATTAAAATATTATGTGAAAACGATGTTAACGTGAGGGAATTAAAGTCTTAAATGTCTTAAATCAATGTTTTTTATTCATTTTAAAATTAACTACTTTCAACATAACGAAAATGTGACTGAGCTTTATATAAGGCATATGTCAATATATGAAACTGTAGTCTAATTCATCTGCGAAGATTTTTTTCACACTCAAAGAGCCGTGAATGTCAGATTACTGGCTGGCTGGAGATATATCTAAATCTGAACAGATTCCCTCCAATTACAACAGGTTACCTTCGAGCTTACAAACACACATGAGCTGGCATTCATAATTCGGTAAAAAAAACAGTAAGCGGAGCAGTAAAGTCGGTCGGGGCCGACCATATGATACCCTACATCCACGGAAATGTAACTTTGTGTGGTTCTTTATTCTGAGCTTGGGCAATATTTCGCGATATTTGCAACCTCTTGACCGACTAGAGGTCAGACAATATTACTAATATCCAGTACAGCCCTTCTAATTACTTGTCCAGAATACCTTCGCTGTGGGTTGTGTTGTGATGTTCGGCTTTTAATTGTTGCATACAGATCGACTCGAAAAAAAACACAAAAAAAAAACCAGTGAGCGGAGCAGTATAGTCGGACGGGGCCGACCATACGATACCCTACACAACTACCCCGGAACTCAAATTTTCTGCGGATGTTTATTCCGAGCCTGGGCAATATTTCGTGATATTTGCACCCTCTTGCCCGATTAGAGCTAAAAAGCACATCTTCCTCACACTGACATATTTTCCGAATATTACGAGTATTCAGTAGAGCTATTGTCCAGATTCCCTTCACAGTAAGTCGTGTTGTGATGTTCGGCTTTCGACTCGAAAATAACACAAAAATTAAGTTTTCGGTCCACTTCATTCCAAAATTATTATCTGATCATCACCGAAAATTATAGGCGTTGTCCTTGACCATAACCGGAACCTCATGGAACATTTCAAAGCGATCAGCGCTATAGTTCCGCTCTCTAGAGTGATAATGGGTTACTAAATAATATACGAATACGGAGATACCTGTAAATATTTAGGTGTAACTCCCACATCCGAGCACATACAACAATATAATTGGTATTAATTTAAAGGTCAACCACTCCTCTTGGATGTAATATAAACTTATCGGGTCTATGTCCTTCAGGGGTAATAATATACGCTATAGAATACAAATTTTGTCATTTTTCACACAAAAGTTAGGGTCCATTTGACCCGCTAAATATTGACCGATCTCTATAAAAACAGGCATGCTTATTCTTTGGCCCGATCCCCTTCTCCATGGAAAATTTCACGATGTTCGGGCCATTATTGCGACCTCTGGAGCGACCAGAAAAACCGACAAAAATTTAGTATTTGGTCCATTTCATCCCCTAAATATTAACCGATCTTTTCCAAAAACAATAGGGGTCTTCATTGGCCAGAACCCAACCTACATGCAAAATTTCGTGAAGATTGGTCCATAACTGTGGCCTGTATCGTGTTTACAAATTATAATGGACAGACGGACGGACGGACACACATGTCTAGATCGACTCAGCTAGTCGAGATATGACGATCGGTATACTTAAAGGTGGGTCTAGGACCAATATTTCGCGGCGTTACAAACTTTTGGGGCTGCACAAAGCTATAATACCCTGACAACATAGTTGTGTAGGGTATAATTAAGTTTCGTTATACTTGACCATACCTGGATACTCATGGAAATTTCAAAGCGATCCGCTCTGTATTTCCGCCTCTGGTGTGGTAATGTGTTACTAAATAATATCTGAGTACGTAAGCACCTGTAAATATTTAAGTG
The DNA here is from genome assembly GCF_032173495.1 of Musca vetustissima. NCBI lineage: Eukaryota > Metazoa > Arthropoda > Insecta > Diptera > Muscidae > Musca > Musca vetustissima. The sequence goes on along the minus strand of NW_026874141.1, from coordinate 7,320 downwards.
TAACTCCCATATCCGAGTAATATAATTGGTATCAATTTAAAGGTCAACCACTCCTCTTGGATATAATATCAACGTCTCGGGTCTACGTCCTCCAGGGGTAAATATATAAGCTATTGAATACAAATTTTGTAATTTTTCACACAAAAGTCAGGGTCCATTTTACCCGCTAAGTATTGACCGATTTTTATCAAAAACAGGCATACTTATCCTTTGGCCCGATCCCCTTCTCCGTGTAAAAATTCGCTATGCTCGGACCATATTTGCGGCCTCTGTAGCGACCAGAAAAACCGACAAAAATTAAGTATTTGGTCCATTTTATCCCCTAAATATTAACCGATCTTTCCCAAAAACAATAGGGGTCTTCATTGGCCAAAACCCATCCTACATGCACAATTTCGTGATGATTGGTACTAGAAGGAGATAACCGATTAGTCCAATAAAAAGTAAAATAAATAAAAGCCAATATTATAAAATATATTTTTACCTCCATTATGACAATTTGGTGGGGGAGGTACCAGAAGAAGTGGGCCAATTTTCATTGTCTTCCAACTTGAATTAAATTTGAAAAAAATTTACGATGTGCGCAATTGATTAAATTATTAAATATTGAAAATTTTGACACTTTTTGGGAGTCTTGATAGTTTGTGCAAAGCTTGATTCACATCGGTTAGTACGTTCGCATGATATTATAAATGTAATTGTCAGCTACATTTTGTCCATTTTGTGAAGGAGTGAACTGATATTCGAACTTGAACCATGCTTGGAAGAAACATTTCGATGTGCAAGGTTTGGATGAAATCGGTTACTTCTTTCGATAATTACAATGCGCACCAGACAAAGAGGCGGATGGACGGATATTTGTAAATCGACTTCAAATTGTCTGCAACAGACTTTGCCCAATGAAACATGTGTTCTAAAAAATATATTTCGATGAGGAACATTTTTGCCATAAGACTTACAAAAGTAAGCACAGTGAGTCATAGTTTTTATACCCTACACAACTATGTTGTCAGGGTATTATAACTTTGTGCAGCCCCAGAAGTTTGTAACGCCGCGAAATATTGGTCCTATTTATAACCTTTAAGTATAGCGATAGTCATATCTCAACTAGCTGTGTCGTCATGTGTGTCCTTCTGCCCAATATAATGTGTAAAAACGATACAGGCCACATTTATGAGCCAATCGCCACGAAATTTTGCCTGTAAGATGGGTTCTAGCCAATTGTTTTTGGTAATGAACGGTTAATATTAATAACACTTTATTTTTTTCTGTTTTTCTTACCTCTCTAGAGACCACAATTATGACCGGAACATTACGAAATTTTAAATGGGGAAAGGGACATAACCAAGGAACAATCATTGCTCATAACAATAGGTCAACATTTAGCGGTTCAAATGGATCCAATCTTTTGTGTGAAAAATTAAAAAAAAAAATTACATTCTATGACGTATATTTTTACTCTTGAAGGACACATACAGGAGAAGTTGAGAGTTTATCCAAAAAGAGTGGTTTGTTCCCTATCAGAGTATCTACAGCAAATTATATGGTTCTGATAGGAGAGTTGTAAGTAAATATTCCGAGGGTCAAATCAACCAGAACTTAAAGTGGCAAAAATGTTATTTTATGGCGTACATATTTAGCTCGGGGAAATAAGATTCGTAAAACATGCCAGGGTTAGAAAGTGGAGCAGTTGACCTATTACCAGTCCAGCGATTCAATGGTAGTTATATGTTCGACCCCGTGCGACTATACTGCTACGCTCACTGTATGTTTTTTTTTTTTGCATTGAAATACATGAGTCAGTAGCAAACTTCCATCTGATTAAATCAGAAAAAAACATATTTGAATTTTCCATCTATTTCACGCCTTACAACGTCATGCCACCAAAAATAAATGAGCAAAGTAATAGAATTGTAATAAATTGAAATGTTACAGGCACGAAACTATCTCTACCTCCTGGCAAGTTGTGGAGAAAGTATTCGAAGAATGGGTTGAACCATAAGTTGTCAATTCGTTCTTTCTTTATTTTTCTCGTCTTCAGCCATTTATTTGTTGCTGAACACCATTGGAAATGTCTGCCATGACTGGTTTTTGGCTTTTGTGCTGTTGTAACCATTCGCTGTAACCATAATCTATATGTTTTCGTGTGCTCCAAATAAAATTGGCGATAAAAAAGAAAGTTGAAGTAACTGCAGAGGAAATATCATAATTGGAAAAGTTTTTTACATTCCGAGTATGCTTGTTGCAAAATACAAACGCACACATACCCATACTCGCTGTTCTATGGTGTATGTTTTGTTTGGTTGTGTGCGGTAGATATGTCTGGTTGGGGAAAAATACGAAATCAAATAAGAAAAAGAGTTTTGTAGAAGTTGTAGGGATTTTTTGTCGATTTTTTGTAAAAAGTTGTATTTTCCCTTTCCATATATTCCCGATTTCGTAGTTATATTCATGTTTTGTTTTTTGGTTGTCTACTCTTTTTGCAATAACAACAAAACCACTGTTGACTCGTGTTGCAGTTCCCATCTGGCCAATATCAACAGTAGTAATATTGCGTATGGTAAATTGGATTACTTTAGTCAAATTTTGTTAAAGTCACATGGTGAAAAAATATATGTTTTTAATAGCGTTAGTATAGTTCGAATATGCAATTAAAATGGAAACTAAATGAATAATTAAAAAAAAATACTGAAATTGCTTAAAAATCTGGTAGTCCTCGAAAAAAAATATCTATTAAAAATTCACGCCTTGTGTTGGTCCTTGAAAAAATATTTTTTAAAAAATCCACATCTTGTGCTGGTCCTAGAAAAATTGAAAAATAAAAAATATTCTTTAAAAAATCCACGCCTTGTATTGGTCCTTTTGAAAAAAATTCTTTAAAAAATCCACGCCTTGTGTTGGTCCTTTTGAAAAATATTCTTTAAAAAATCCACGCCTTGTGTTGGTCCTTTTAAAAAATACTCTTTAAAAAATCCACGCCTTGTGTCTTGGTCCTTTTAAAAAATACTCTTTAAAAAATCCACGCCTTGTGTTGGTCCTTTTGAAAAATATTCTTTAAAAAATCCACGCCTTGTGTTGGTCCTTTTGAAAAATATTCTTTAAAAACTCCACGCCTTGTGTTGGTCCTTTTGAAAAATATTCTTTAAAAAATCCACGCCTTGTGTTGGTCCTTTTGAAAAATATTCTTTAAAAAATCCACGCCTTGTGTTGGTCCTTTTGAAAAATATTCTTTAAAAAATCCACGCCTTGTATGGTCCTTTTGAAAAATATTCTTTAAAAAATCCACGCCTTGTATGGTCCTTTTGAAAAATATTCTTTAAAAAATCCACGCCTTGTATGGTCCTTTTGAAAAATATTCTTTAAAAAATCCACGCCTTGTGTTGGTCCTTTTGAAAAATATTCTTTAAAAAATCCACGCCTTGTGTTGGTCCTTTTGAAAAATATTCTTTAAAAAATCCACGCCTTGTGTTGGTCCTTTTGAAAAATATTCTTTAAAAAATCCACGCCTTGTGTTGGTCCTTTTGAAAAATATTCTTTAAAAAATCCACGCCTTGTGTTGGTCCTTTTGAAAAATATTCTTTAAAAAATCCACGCCTTGTGTTGGTCCTTTTGAAAAATATTCTTTAAAAAATCCACGCCTTGTGTTGGTCCTTTTGAAAAATATTCTTTAAAAAATCCACGCCTTGTGTTGGTCCTTTTGAAAAATATTCTTTAAAAAATCCACGCCTTGTGTTGGTCCTTTTGAAAAATATTCTTTAAAAAATCCACGCCTTGTGTTGGTCCTTTTGAAAAATATTCTTTAAAAAATCCACGCCTTGTGTTGGTCCTTTTGAAAAATATTCTTTAAAAAATCCACGCCTTGTGTTGGTCCTTTTGAAAAATATTCTTTAAAAAATCCACGCCTTGTGTTGGTCCTTTTGAAAAATATTCTTTAAAAAATTCACGCCTTGTGTTGGTCCTTTTGAAAAATATTCTTTAAAAAATTCACGCCTTGTGTTGGTCCTTTTGAAAAATATTCTTTAAAAAATCCACGCCTTGTGTTGGTCCTTTTGAAAAATATTCTTTAAAAAATCCACGCCTTGTGTTGGTCCTTTTGAAAAATATTCTTTAAAAAATCCACGCCTTGTGTTGGTCCTTTTGAAAAATATTCTTTAAAAAATCCACGCCTTGTGTTGGTCCTTTTGAAAAATATTCTTTAAAAAATCCACGCCTTGTGTTGGTCCTTTTGAAAAATATTCTTTAAAAAATCCACGCCTTGTGTTGGTCCTTTTGAAAAATATTCTTTAAAAAATCCACGCCTTGTGTTGGTCCTTTTGAAAAATATTCTTTAAAAAATCCACGCCTTGTGTTGGTCCTTTTGAAAAATATTCTTTAAAAAATCCACGCCTTGTGTTGGTCCTTTTGAAAAATATTCTTTAAAAAATCCACGCCTTGTGTTGGTCCTTTTGAAAAATATTCTTTAAAAAATCCACGCCTTGTGTTGGTCCTTTTGAAAAATATTCTTTAAAAAATCCACGCCTTGTGTTGGTCCTTTTGAAAAATATTCTTTAAAAAATCCACGCCTTGTGTTGGTCCTTTTGAAAAATATTCTTTAAAAAATCCACGCCTTGTGTTGGTCCTTTTGAAAAATATTCTTTAAAAAATCCACGCCTTGTGTTGGTCCTTTTGAAAAATATTCTTTAAAAAATCCACGCCTTGTGTTGGTCCTTTTGAAAAATATTCTTTAAAAAATCCACGCCTTGTGTTGGTCCTTTTGAAAAATATTCTTTAAAAAATCCACGCCTTGTGTTGGTCCTTTTGAAAAATATTCTTTAAAAAATCCACGCCTTGTGTTGGTCCTTTTGAAAAATATTCTTTAAAAAATCCACGCCTTGTGTTGGTCCTTTTGAAAAATATTCTTTAAAAAATCCACGCCTTGTGTTGGTCCTTTTGAAAAATATTCTTTAAAAAATCCACGCCTTGTGTTGGTCCTTTTGAAAAATATTCTTTAAAAAATCCACGCCTTGTGTTGGTCCTTTTGAAAAATATTCTTTAAAAAATCCACGCCTTGTGTTGGTCCTTTTGAAAAATATTCTTTAAAAAATCCACGCCTTGTGTTGGTCCTTTTGAAAAATATTCTTTAAAAAATCCACGCCTTGTGTTGGTCCTTTTGAAAAATATTCTTTAAAAAATCCACGCCTTGTGTTGGTCCTTTTGAAAAATATTCTTTAAAAAATCCACGCCTTGTGTTGGTCCTTTTGAAAAATATTCTTTAAAAAATCCACGCCTTGTGTTGGTCCTTTTGAAAAATATTCTTTAAAAAATCCACGCCTTGTGTTGGTCCTTTTGAAAAATATTCTTTAAAAAATCCACGCCTTGTGTTGGTCCTTTTGAAAAATATTCTTTAAAAAATCCACGCCTTGTGTTGGTCCTTTTGAAAAATATTCTTTAAAAAATCCACGCCTTGTGTTGGTCCTTTTGAAAAATATTCTTTAAAAAATCCACGCCTTGTGTTGGTCCTTTTGAAAAATATTCTTTAAAAAATCCACGCCTTGTGTTGGTCCTTTTGAAAAATATTCTTTAAAAAATCCACGCCTTGTGTTGGTCCTTTTGAAAAATATTCTTTAAAAAATCCACGCCTTGTGTTGGTCCTTTTGAAAAATATTCTTTAAAAAATCCACGCCTTGTGTTGGTCCTTTTGAAAAATATTCTTTAAAAAATCCACGCCTTGTGTTGGTCCTTTTGAAAAATATTCTTTAAAAAATCCACGCCTTGTGTTGGTCCTTTTGAAAAATATTCTTTAAAAAATCCACGCCTTGTGTTGGTCCTTTTGAAAAATATTCTTTAAAAAATCCACGCCTTGTGTTGGTCCTTTTGAAAAATATTCTTTAAAAAATCCACGCCTTGTGTTGGTCCTTTTGAAAAATATTCTTTAAAAAATCCACGCCTTGTGTTGGTCCTTTTGAAAAATATTCTTAAAAAATCCACGCCTTGTGTTGGTCCTTTTGAAAAATATTCTTTAAAACATCCACGCCTTGTGTTGGTCCTTTTGAAAAATATTCTTTAAAAAAATCCACGCCTTGTGTTGGTCCTTTTGAAAAATATTCTTTAAAAAATCCACGCCTTGTGTTGGTCCTTTTGAAAAATATTCTTTAAAAAATCCACGCCTTGTGTTGGTCCTTTTGAAAAATATTCTTTAAAAAATCCACGCCTTGTGTTGGTCCTTTTGAAAAATATTCTTTAAAAAATCCACGCCTTGTGTTGGTCCTTTTGAAAAATATTCTTTAAAAAATCCACGCCTTGTGTTGGTCCTTTTGAAAAATATTCTTTAAAAAATCCACGCCTTGTGTTGGACCTTTTGAAAATATTCTTTAAAAAATCCACGCCTCATATAGACTCTTTCAAAAATATTCTGTAAAAAATCCACGCCTTGTATTGGTCCTTTTGAAAAAATATTCTTTAAAAAATCCACGCCTTGTATTGGTCCTTTTGAAAATATTCTATAAAAAATCCACGTCTTGTGTTTATCCTTTTGAAAATATTCTTTAAAAAAATCCACGCCTTGTATTGGTCCTTGTGAAAAAATATTCTTTAAAAAAAATCCACGCCTTGTATTGGTCCTTGTGAAAAAATATTCTTTAAAAAATCCACGCCTTGTATTGGTCCTTTTGAAAAAAATATTCTTTAAAAAATCCACGCCTTGTATTGGTCCTTTTGAAAAACTATTCTTTAAAAAATCCACGCCTTGTATTGGTCCTTTTGAAAAATATTCTTTAAAAAACCCACGCCTTGTATTGGTCCATTTGAAAAATATTCTTTAAAAAATCCACGCCTTGGGTTGGTTTTTTTGAAAAATATTCTTTAAAAAATCCACGCCTTGGGTTGGTTTTTTTGAAAAATATTCTTTAAAAAATCCACGCCTTGTGTTGGTCCGTTTGAAAAATATTCTTTAAAAAATCCACGCCTTGTGTTGGTCGTTTTGAAAAATCAACATCGAAAAATTCCTTTTAAGGGAACCCCCCCCCAGGCTCGATTTTTTATTTTTAAGATTTTAAATGGGCTGGTAAATGAATACAAATGCTTGTTAAGGTTTGTAACTTGGCACATAAATATTTGAAGATTGAAAAAGGAAGAAAAATAATTTACAAAAAAATTGTTGTTGTTGTTTTTTGGGTTCAAAGAAAAGTCCATATTTTCGATGGCGGGCATGATAACTCCTCACTGGAACATCGGAATCCAAAAATTCCAACGGTGTTCGAAAGAGGACATGTCTGGCTCTCGTATGAACTAGGATTATTGACTTCGCACAACAATTAACAAAATGGCGGAACTTTGAAATTT
>NW_026874140.1:0-15784 GCF_032173495.1 Musca vetustissima | reverse complement strand
GTTTTAAGGCTGCGTGTATAAAAACTAAGTTTATATGTAACATTTTTTTCTGATAATGAATGTATCTTCAGCAGTGATCAATATAAGTTCTATGGGCTGTCGAGGTGTGTGTGTTCGAAAATAAAAAAAATAAAAATATACCTTTCTCCTTTTCATTCAATGAAGTTTAATTGTTTTCGTACTCTGAACGAACAATTTAGGATATTTGTGGCAAAAATTAGTTCGACATATATTGAAATATGTGATTAATACTATGGCGGGAGGTCTATACCGAGGAAAATTTATATTTATATGATGGAAAATATATCACCAACAATATAAATTAAAATTTTTTCAATATTTCTTACAGTTTAATGACAGAAAAACAGACATTTTGAAAAATGAAAGCCTTGATTTAAATTAAATTGGAACCCGCGTTTCTTCACAAAAAAAAAACTTAAATTCTCTGGTATGAATCTAATTGGTTCACTTCCGTAAAAATATGTTCCATACAATAGACCAGGCACACGCATAGATCCGTTGTGAGAGTAACTTTCGCTCTCTCGGTACAGATCGTATATGCTAAAGCATTGCAAAGCATACAACATGTTCGATGTCGAGAAAAATGTTGAGTTCGAACACAGAACTGTGATTGTATTGGTACTCTCTCAAAGCGCCCGCGGGCGCCTGTTTGGTGAACGTTGCAATAGACGCACATGTACATTAGTGTGCCAATGTGCCCAAATTTGGTCATTACTGCATTTAACATGAACATACTGTATCATGACTGATTGTTCTGTTAGAGGCATATGAGTGTGTGTTAAATTTAACAGAAAACATTTGGTTAGTGTTATAATGTCCAAGTCAATTAAGTTTTAAAAAACGAAGTATACTTTTAGGCATCAACAAAACAGCTACATCGAATAACAGAAGTAACACTCTTCAATAACATTATTATGAGCTCTAATATTGACTTTTGAATCGAATAATGCAGAAAAGATGAGTTTGTGAGTCATATTTGAATTCTGACGCCGTTCTCATTATTTTTATACCCTTCACCATACTGTGGTACAGGGTATTATGTCTTTGTGCATATGTTTGTAACGGGCAAAAGGAATCGAGATAGACCCATGGTTCCTTTTGAGAATATGCATAGAATCACTTTCTGAGTCGATTTACGCATATCCGTCCGTCCGCCCATGCAGTACAGGTCGCATTTATGATCCGATTTGGATCAAATTTGGCACAGTTCACTTATTTGGCCCAAGGACGAACCCTATTGAAATTGGGAAAATATATATATATATATATATATATATAGCTCCCATATATATTTTCATCCGATTTAAGGTAATTGGTGCCTAAAAGGCCCTATATATCTTTCGATTTGCACGAAATTTGGCATAGAGTACTGAATTAAGTCTAGAGTGATGTGTGCAAAGTTTCGTGAAAATCGGTTCAGATTTAGATATAGCTCCCATATATAGTTTCGCCCGGTTTTAGGTAACTGGTGCACCAAAGTCCCTGTAAATCTTTTCATTTGGACGAATTTTGGCATAGCGTACTGAATTAAGTCTAGAATGACGTGTGCTAAGTTTCGTGAAAATCTGTACAGATTTAGATATAGCTCCCATATATATTTTCGTCCGATTTTATGTAAGTCCCAAAGTCACTACATATCTTTCGATTTGCACGAATTTTGGTATAGGGTACTGAATTAAGTCTAGAATGATGTTGCTAAGCTTCGTGAAAAGATCCATAGCTAGGCAGATTGACACAACCTACTGAAGTAATATAAATTAGTCTCTGGCAGGTTTCCCTGAAATCGGGTCAGATATAGATATATAACAAACACGCGACGTCTGTTAGGATACATATGTAGAATATACCAAAAGTGGTGAAGGGTATCATATAGTCGGCCCAGTCCGACTTTACTACTTTCCTTACTGGTTTTCATTGTATTTCGCTATAAATAAGAAAGGGGCCTATATTAAGAAGACTCATTAGTAGAAATAGTCTGGTATTTTGTAAAAGTTTGAAGACTTCCAATAAACAATTCTTTTACGCGAAGTTATATATGAGAACTGTATTTAAGATAGTTATTGGTAAATAACTAAACGGTTTATTTTTTGATCCGATCTTAACGGCGCCTTTTTGATCCGACCTCGCATCCAGAAAGTTTCAGGTCCATTTGTCTACTAACTCTATTTATAAGTTTCTGTGACCTCAAGAGTATGTAACTCCAAGAAATATTGGTCATACACCTACCTTTTAGTATACCTATATTCATATCTATACTAACTAAATCGATCTAGCAATGGATGTCAATTAAAGTTTGTAATCAAAGTGCAGGGCCAGTCATCACAAAAATCTCGGTGCATACGTTTCTGGCTAAAGACCTACGGTGATCGGTAAATATTTAGAGGATAGAACAGACCAAAAACTATGTTTTGTCTGTTCAGCGGTAGTTGTTTCGATTATGAATATAATCGATTATGAATATAATAATTATATAATTTTAATTATAAAATATACTACTAAAGTTTCTCTCTCTGGGCTATATTTTTTTGTGCATTCTACATTTCTGATAATTTGAAACATTTAAGAAATGCCATTAAAGATATATAGCCTTTTGCTTGCTGAACAACAATGAATGGCCAAAACCTTAACCGCAAAAAAATCTCAATTCACCCAAACTTGGTAAGCAATGCCACAACTGCAGGCACAAAGAGCGAAAAGAATTGGCGATTCATTCATTCAGCCACTCAATAGAATTGTTTATGACCAAAATCAGTATTTTACGGAATCGGAAGTAATAAACTAGAAATCGCTTGAGTATATCAGCGACATGGCAGCAGACACAGATTTTGCGATAGCTTCTCTCCGTCTATGTCGAACATAAATAAAGCAAAAAAGCTCAATTCAACAAATAGATAGATATCAGATCAAATTCATGTTGGTGATCTACGCTGACTGAACACCATCGTCATAATAATGTTGATCATCATCATTCATTGCGATATCTGAGCGCACAATTATCGGTGAGTGAAAAATGGATGGGGAGTGGGGGAGTGGAAGAAAAACGTTTTGTTGTGTCTACATGGGTTCATTCATTCGGATGAATGCGGTTTTTTGTTGTTTGTTTTGTGTTCAAACGCGTTCAAACAATGATATTAACCAAGATATTGCAAAAGATGCTCATACATATTTATGGTTAATAAATTATTGTTACGAAGGTGGCATAAAGAATAAAAGTTACATTTAAATATTTTTACGCATTTACGTACCACTTTTATAAACTGCGTCATAAAAATAATTCATGTAATATCCGAATATGTGAATTAATTAGTTAATCATAAAGATATCTTTGCTCAGTTTCCAGTCAAAGTTAACTCTGGTTCTCTGAAGGTAGAATATTAAGCTGCAATGTTCGAGGACCAGCTAACACAGGCTTGTGTTGCTCAGAGGCTTTCAGCCACAAAAACAAAAAAAAAAAAAAAAAACACGACATCACTTCGCCAGCCCAACTCCTGCGGGTCACGACCATTAATAGTCTCTTAAATACCTTAACTGAGGAGGGATTTGAACCAGTCAGTTATGCAGATTACGTTATAATACTTCAAAGAGGTAATCCTAACCTACCATACAAACAGACTGAAGCAATGTTAAATACCACCATCAATTGGGTGAGGCCGACGGGCCTTAACGTGAATCCAAACAATATTCACCAGAAAAACAAACATAGGACAGTATGAACAAGCTATCATCCAAAACAATGTAATAGCCATATCAAACAATGTTAAATGTCTTGGAGTCATCATAGACAGGAAACTGAAGGATCACATACAGCAACGGACCAACAAAGCCCGCAGATTTTGGCCTTTATGTGGAAGAGCTGGGGTTTCAATCCAAAGATTATACACTGGGTATAATCTATATTAATAAAAGAGTAAAGTGATTGACTGGCTGTTTTGGGGTGAGAGTTACTTTTTGTCCGAAGTTGTCAGATAAGGCTGAGTTTTTGCAAATTCGTACTAGAACGGAACGAACTAAATGTGGTATAATTTGTATTGGCTAACCGGTAGAGCTAGAACTTAAATTTGAAGTGAGGGCCACTGCTGGAGTGTAGAATAGATGTAGAAAATGGTGTTTTTATGACATTCGAACTATAAATATACGAAAAGTTCTAAAATGTACTCAATTTGGTACAATTTCGTAGCATGTGAATGTATATAGCGAATCAACGTTGAGAAGAAGGGTCGACATAGGTGGTTTTGAAAGCTTGTATACGAAAAGTACTAAATTTGGTACAATTTCAATTTGGAATTTGGATAAACAGATGGAGCTGGAATCCTGAAATTGAAAATTTACATCGGAGTGTGGAATTTTGATATGTACCTAGTTTTGGAAATCTTTTACTTATGTATATGAAAAGTACTAAATGGTACAATATTTGGAACAATATGGATTTTGGTGAACAGAACACTGAAATTTGGAAATACGATTATTGTTGGGGTGTAGGATTTAGGTATGTAGGTGGTTTTGGAAATTCGTACTTAAGGTACTACATTTGGTAAAATTTATATTTCGATTCTGTGAATCGATTGAAATTTGGAGTTAGAATCATTGTAGAGGTGTAGGATAGGGGTATGTAGGAAGTATTGGAAATTCATACTTGGGTAAAACGATAGAGCTGAAAACTGATATCGGTAGTTTTGAAAATTCGTACTTATGTGTACTTAATTTGGTGCAATTTGAATGTTGGGTGAACCGATAGTGCTGAAATCCTGAAATTTTGAGTTAGGATCATTGTTGTAATGTAGAATTGATATATGTAGGAAGTTTTGTAAATTTGTACTAATTTTTACTAAATTTGGTGCAATTTAAATTTTGGGTAAACCGATAGAGCTGGAATCCTGAAATTAGGAAATGAGATTCCTATTGGTTGTATGATATAGGAAGTTTATTAATTCCTACTTATATGTACTAAATGGTATTAAATTTGGTATAATTTGAATTTTGGGTAAATTCATCGGTACCTGGTATCCAGAAATTTGGAGTTAGGATCACTGTTGTGTATGATTAGGATTATTGGAAGTTTTGGAAATTCGTACTAATGTGTACTAAATTTGGTACAATTTGGATCGGACTGGAATCCCGAAATTGATTTTTATTCGTGTCTAGAGTAGGCATGACATGATTAAATAATTCCAACTCTCGTTAAGTAACATTTTCTGGGAATATATACGATATGCTTAATCCAAAACTGTACTGGAATGTATAAAAATCACTAACAATTTCGCGCGACGCGGTCTTGTACGAATCATATGGGTACCGAGTCACAATAATAAGCAATTAGAAAAAAAACTACTTGCCAGACGTGCTACTGTACTAAGATGTGATCAAGCCCAACCTTTTATCACAACATGGTAGATATGGGATCATGGTCGAAAAAGACCCACACCATTCCTTGGAATAACGAGGGAACTGGAAATAAACCAAAAAATGTATATCAAGCTAAGACTATGCTAATATTTAGCAGACTGCCAGGTATTCTCACACGACGTCTAAGCCTGCAGGCATATTTACACAAGATTAGATGTGAGGAAAGCAGTAGGTGTAGAGCGTTAGGGGAATGCAGTGAATCGACAAAATATTACAGCTTTTACAAGCCAGCCCAAGATAAATACAAATTTACCAAAATTGTTAACCGAGCCTCATATAAATCACAATAAATTTAGCACGTGTAATAGCTTTCCAATTGAAATTTTGTCATAAAAATAATTCCACTACATTTAATCAGGTATCTGTCAACCTGCATGGCATGCTACATACATAGGTACGTACGTAATCATGTCTCAGTGTCAATAGTTTGTTTATTTTTCTATGACGATTGCGAATATGACCACCGAGATCTGAGAGAAAAAAAAAACTATTTGTTGTGCAAACATTTTGAGATCGATGATAATTAACACTTTGTTGTCAATCATCGTCTGCGGTTGTGATGTTTTACAATTGCTAGCCAATAGTTTAACTTAGTTTGAACTAAATAAAATTGGACTTGTGCGGTTGTCAAACGAACCCTCACCACACCATCCAGCCATCCAAAGCTGATCGATCGTTCATTCAATTCAATTGAATTGCCTTCAAAGCGTTTGATTTTCTGTTTCTTTTGTGGAAAATGTCATTGCTTTTTTTTCCCCTTCAGTGTAAAGCTCAAAACAAAATAAGGTGTTAATAGCTAACACAACAACGACACAAAATAATGACACCTCAAAGTTCCAGCGAATAGAGACGGTTAACAGGTATCTACATACAGCGTGTCATAAAACAACTAATCTGTCCCCGTCCCCTGTAAAAAGTTGTTGTCAGTGATGACTTGCTAATCATTGGCATTCTCATTTGCTTTTTTCTTCTGAAATGGGAATTGATTTCTATTTTTGTTTTTTTTTTAATTTTGTTTATTTGCTTTAATTCTGTGATTTGGGATTTTTTTTGTATTAAACAACAATAATAATAATAAAAAATAGCAAAGGTGTTGTTTTTGCCATTTATATATTTTTTATTTTCAAGTTATTGCCGAGTTGAGTTGTTTTGATTATTTTATTTATTTTTTTTTTGCATGACGGCAACAATCGCAAATAGACCTGTTGCCGTTCAGAGTTCGGCTGTGATGACGAAAAATTCGTATTCGAATTGAAACAGCTCAGACGCAAATTAAACGCCTCCACTTGATTTCACCCGTCTGGTTTTGTTGTAGTTGTTGCTGTTGTTTGTTGCCCTGAGTTGCAAATTGATTGGATACAAAAAAAAATCTGATTTAGTGGTTACGTTATTCTTCTGCCTTTTACGAAGTAACTTTGTTTTTTTAACATCTTGACGATTTTAGCAAACAACAAAAATGGCAAAAAAAACTTGCAATCAACCTACAACCCAAATGCAGCAACAAAAATGGCCAAAAGTCACCCAGAAAGTCGTGAGAATTTTTATTTAAATTTAATTACAAAAAGGGAAAGACAATTGAAATGCTTTGAAATAAGACAAAAAAAATTCATCTTTATTTCAATTGACAATACAAGTCTAAGTGCCACTCACTTCTAGAGAAACCTTAATTATTGGAGGTATTCCCAGAAGAAAACTTTGTAAATGAATCTCAATGTACTTCGAAGTGGTTGCTCAGAATTTCATGTTTAAATAAATAAATTAATAGGACTTTATAAAGATCTAATGATAATTATAGATCAGGCATGAAACATATAGATAAATTGTGGTAAACACTGTTCTAGAAAAATTATCTGAAAATGCGGACATTATTTTAGGAAGTATTACGGCATTAACATAAAGTAGGGAATTTCGAATTCTGAAAAATTTGGAATTCTGGCTTCTTGGTGGTTCAAACTCATCTTCGCAGAAAATGTTCAATATAAGATCATGATTTGATATGGCCCTCTTATAACGGTTCGGATTCATTATAGCTATTTTGCAATCTCGTTCCTCAAGCGTTCCTTTTTAGTTTAATCTTTCAATGGCACACGACAGTTGATTCGATCAATGAACGTTTGTATCAAAATGAAATAGGCAAACGAGAGCAAAAGGGAACGACTTGTAGAGTTGGACAATCTGTAGGAACTAAAGAACTGGGCCTAGTTCTTATCGTTGCTTCATTGGAATCGTTCCAATGAACTAGTTCGTTCCGGAACGAATCAACTATAGCTACTGGAGCAAAAGAGACTACATGAACGAATGCATCGGACCGAGTATCGAGCATTCCTTTTGAGTAATTATTCCTTTGAACTAGTCCCTTTTGGACAGACCAAACTCTATTTGATGATGCTATCACATCCCTTAAGATCGGTTATTTCACGAAAGGTATCACTTCTTAAGAATTGAGTTCGGAAGCTTAAAAAAGGCTTGCCAGTGGCACAGGAAATGTTCTAACGCTTCGCTGTCTTCTCCACAGACTCTGCACTGTCCGTCCGGCTATCTGTCTGGCTGAAGTAACTAATTGTTCATCGTAATATATTTTCTAAAATTCAATAAAGGTCGGAGAAGGATAATTTCTGTCCACTTCTTCTGGTACCTCCACCCAAAAATGGTTAAAATATTGTAGATTTTTTTGTATTTAATATCTTGCAAAAAATTATCCGATTTTATGGATACATTTTAATATTGGTTAAACAAGCATCAATCGAAGGGAATATCGAATTGCACATCTCAGGAATGTCTGATTTAATCCAAACATTGCACATCATAATACTTTCACTAACTTTTAATTATGTCTGAAGATGTCTGGTACGTCCGCCACAAAAGGTCGAAATTTTGAAAATTTGGTAATACAATATGAAGCGAATGGAATTTTTGATTTGTTCCAATAAATGCACTTCGTAGTATTTTAACCAACACTACATTAAATCCGAAGATGGGACCCACCTGTCCTGCTGGTCCTTCTCCACAAAGGGTCAACATTTTAAAAGTATGTAAATTTCATACAAAACACATGTATTATCCGATTTTATTAATTGGTTGTACATGGTAATATTGTACCAAACCCTACATAAAATCCCAATAGTTGGAATATAAGACAACTTCTAATGGTACCTTTCCCTAGATGCCTGTACTGATAGATTTCTCGTAAAGTATCGATCAAACAATTCCAGATTTATGCTCGTTGGAAGGGTGACATTTCGCAGTAAAAAAAATATTTTGCTGTTTTTCGTGCATTCAGCTGTGAGTTACAGGATGCTAAAATTTGATGGAGAATAGTTTTGTTCCTTATTCCGATTTTAAATGATTACTTGTATTTGTTGTTTTTAAGATTTTTGAAGTTTAGGCTGATTTTTGAGTTTTAATCTATTCTGAGACTTATAGTAAAACATTATGGCGAACATTTCTGTAGAATATTCTGAGCACCTTTAACCCCGTTTTGAATGAGTTTTCAATCAATTCTGGAAAAGGGGACCAAAAAGACCCCTTCAATGTGTGGGTTGAGGGTTAAAGTTGTATACCAAAATATTCCTCGTTATGTTATCAGTAATATTGCCGAAGACACTGTATACCTAAAATGCAAGGATTTCAAGAAATCATAATTCGAAAATTATCAAAATTATTGCCCCCCCCCTTTTTAGATCACACCCCTTTTTAGAGTACCCCCCTTTTTAGATTACCCTCGACGTAAACTTTCAAAACGTCGATATACGTGTCTTCTTTTTTAGGCCCTCTTTCATAATCTGTTGGAGTATCCCGGTAATTAACAAAAATTGAAATTTGTCGCACAGTGTAATAAAATACCTCTTCCTGGTAAGACATTTTCGACTTTAATTGACATATCGAGAAATGCAGTATTTTTCTCACAGAAATACATGCAAGCTATTAAAAATCGAATATCAACATTTTAATATAATTCTTCTTTAAAAAATAAAATGTATGTTGCTTAATTTTTTCATATTAGAATTTATACCATACAGATATTCAATTCTTTGACTTTATTTGACTATTTTTATTCGACTTTCACATTCATCTTAAATTATCATTATGTTCGAATGAAGTCATGCACCTGGAGGGAGAATTGTGACTTGTAATTTACACATTTTTTTTTTGGAAAAGCCAAAGTAAAGGGGTTAGAATCACTTAACAATTCAATTTTTTTGCAGATTATATTCCAAATCAAATATTATTTAAATTTTTCTGAATTAATTGTGTGAAATATTTAAATTCGTGTGTCTTTCATCTCAGTCAAATAAATATACATATATAAAAAGTTAAGATTTTAACAAAAATGAATTGGAATGGAATTGTTTGGTACATCATTTGGCGGTGAATTTGCCTTTCTTCTCAACAACATAGCAATAACCTGTTCTGTGTTCATTTTTTTAAGCTCGAATCCATTCCAAGTTGTTTAAAAAATAAAACACGAATTGATCGTAGGCTAATGACGAAATCAGACAGCAACAACAAAAGCAAAACAAACAGCAAAAATGGAAAGAAAAAAACATTAAAAAATAACACTTGAAACAACCTTTTTTTTTGATCTAAAAAAGTAAAAAGTGTACATCATAGAATATTTTTATTTTGATATACGAGTACAAGTAAACGCTCATATATTAAACTAAAGCGAGTGTGTATTAGATGGGGTCGCACTGGTAATACATTGATGCAAAATTGAGATTGTAGGTTTGACCATTCGTACGCCTAGCAAGCGAAAAGGTTTCATCTTTTTATCTTCATCTTTATTTATATTTTTTTTATATTCGAAATTTATTCTGATAGGTATGAAAGGAAAAAAATTAATAAAAATCTGTTCTAAAATATGAATGCTATAGCATACATATCATTTTGCCTCAGTATGAAAATGAATGCTATAAATTTCACGTCCCCGAACGTATCAGGGGAACTCTACTGTCAGTTTTGCTACAGTTTCTAAAACGATAGAACATAGCTTATTGTGCAGCTAAGTCAGGAACATCCCAGATCAGCTACAAAGGATCAAAACGGGTGAAGATTATTTTTTTATAATAAATTAAAGTCGCTGATCGTTCTAGTTTCTAATTTTGATTAAGAAGGAGAGTTGGATAGTTCCGGAACGAACTAGTTCATTGGATCTATTCCGAGAAAGGAACGATCGGAACTGGTTCCAGCTCTTTAACTAATATAGTTCCTTTTTCTGATCTCGTTCCTTTCACTAATTTCTTTCCTTTATTCCCATATTCTTCATTCTTTATCGTTCGCACATCAATTTATTATTGTGTAAATAGTAAAACTATTTTATTTGAAATATTTTTATATATTTATTTATTTATTAAAATATTTTGTGCTTATCGTCCTGCAGTTGAATTCTGTAGCTTCTAAATATTCTACTAAATAGAAATCATTTAAAATAATTTCGTTTTTCCACAATTTTAAATTTTCTCATCTATTTACAAATCAGCAGGGATGCGAGAAAAAAGAACGATGAAAGAGGGAGATTCAAAGGAACTATATAGGAGTGGGAAATATATGGAGCAAAGGAACTGTATGGAGTAAAGGAACTATATGGATCAAAGGAACTACATTAAGGGGACCCCCCATTCTCGGGGTCAAAATTGTTGTTGATATAATTCGAATCTACACTAATTAAACAATGTCCCTACAAAATTTCAAGTGAAAATCTCAAGAACTCTTGAAGATATATCCGATTTATTGTGTCAACATCAAGTGACGACTGAAGGGCTTCTTAAACTTTAAACGAGTTTTTCTCTAAACATTTTTTTGCGAATGGCGGGCACGATAACTCAAAAACTAATAATCCAATCGGTTCCAAATTTTGCAAGGCTTCTCTGGGAGTGTATAGCTCTCGTATGAACTAGGATAAAGCCAATCGGTGAAGATCTTCCTTATTTTTTAACTTGGTTTTTGGTAAAAAATCGGCGATTTTCCAAAAATATTTTTTTAAAGGTCCACCATTTTGTTAATTTTAGAGCGAAGTCTATAATCCTAGTTCATACGAGAGCCAGACATGTACTCTTTCTAACACCGTTGGAATTTTCGGATTCCGATGTTCCAGTGAGGAGTTATCATGCCCGCCATCAAAAATAAGGACTTTTCTTTAATTACAAAAAACAACAACAAAACAATAACAAAATTTGTTTGTAAATTATTTTTCTTCTCTTTTAAATCTTCAATTATATATGTGCAAAGTTACAAACCTCCACAAGCATTAGTATTGATTTACCAGACCATTTAAAATCTTGAAAAATTACAATCGAGAATGGGGGGGGGGTTCCCTTAAGGAACTAGTTCCCTATTAAAAAGGAACGAAAAAGATCGATCCGCTACGTGAACTAGATTTCCCAACTCAATTAAGAAGCTCCTCGCCATGTCAATCGGATGGTTCCGAGAAACCTTTCGAACGAATTTGAAATTTTTCTTAATCAGAAGAAATTCCATATCGGTAATCGAGTTCTTGTACCGTTCGATGAAACACTGCCTGTCAAGGAGGTGGGCCTCCATAATTCGCCCTTGATGAATCACCTTGATTTAAAGGAGTCACATTGTTGTCCATAGCGTCTTCCTCGTCCGTCAAGGGTTAATCATATCAGATATGAATCGGAAGCACCCAGAGAAGACTCGCGTTTATGTCATCGAGACTATTAATGTTAGGAATATAAAAAAGGTCTGGAGGTACGTTCAATTTAAATCTGATCTTGTACAGTTGAATACTGAGGGTACCCATGTAGTTACACTAACATTCGTTAGTGTTTGTGAACTTTAGGAAGAAGATAATCTAAGACCTAGGAGATGGATAATTAGGGGCGCTATTCTCGCCTCGTCTATCTTGATATCATAGTCACTCGATCATTTCATCAGAGTTCCGCTCCAAGATTCGCTGATTGTTCGCAGCTACCCAATAAATTTTATTGGGCTTCCGCAACCCGTATACGCGTCCGATAGCATTCAGCTCTCCTCTCTGTTGGCGGAAACATGGATATAATGGGATTCAAAATTTATAATGGGATCTAAAAATGGGCCTTTATTGCAATGAAGTCTTTTACCATTTGATATCCTGAAATAGCAAATTTATAGCCAAATTAATATTCGAAAACAGGAATGGTTTGTTGAAGTGGAACCAGTGCATATCTAAAGAAAATGGTACAGATTTTTTGGTATTTGAAAATTACAACTGTAAACCAGGTGCCCGATCATCAATACGAAAATTCTGCAACCCGATCAACAGTCAAACGCACCAATACCTTTAAGGTTGAACGTTCCACAATGAACTCAACATAGGCTGATGACACCAGCAGTGCACCCTTGATAAGTATGGTGGGAGTTGCCAAGATGTGCGTGAAGATAAAATCGATTTTAACTAGCAAAGACTCAATCCACCAAATTTAGCAAAGACACGTATAACAGATTTCAGTTCAGTATAACAGATGTTAAAATCGTTTTTATAACAATTCAATGACAAATTGAGCAATAAATATAAATAAAACAGGCAAAATATTGGTACTCCCGGAAAGGCAATTCCAAAATCTATTTAAAACCGCTTTAACTGAAAAAATGAATCATGGTTTTATTGAATAAAAATAGATATTACTAAAATTTGAAAAGTTATCATCGATGCCCATTGTGCGAAATCTAAAAATGTTACCCCTATATGGAACCCGGCATTTGAAAGCCCACTAGGTGTACTTTCAGAAAATGCATAATTCATAAAAATCCATTTTGGAAATTTTTTTAAATTAATTTTTTTTAAAAAATTGAATAATTTTAAGGGATCAAAATTCAATGACCCACTGTGCGAAAACTAAAAATGTTACCGCTATGTGGAACCCGGCATTGGAAAGCCCACTAGGTGTACTTTCAGAAAATGCATATTTTATAAAAATCCATTTTGGATTTTTTTAAAAAAATCCATATTAGTAAAATTTGAAAAGTTATCATCGATGCCCACTGTGCGAAATCTAAAAATGTTACCGCTATATGGAACCCGGCATTTGAAAGCCCACTAGGTGTACTTTCAGAAAATGCATAATTCATAAAAATCCATTTTGGAAATTTTTTTAAATTAATTTTTTTTAAAAAATTGAATAATTTTAAGGGATCAAAATTCAATGACCCACTGTGCGAAAACTAAAAATGTTACCGCTATATGGAACCCGGCATTGGAAAGCCCACTAGGTGTACTTTCAGAAAATGCATATTTTATAAAAATCCATTTTGGATTTTTTTAAAAAAAATTCATATTAGTAAAATTTGAAAAGTTATCATCGATGCCCATTGTGCGAAATCTAAAAATGTTACCGCTATATGGAACCCGGCATTTGAAAGCCCACTAGGTGTACTTTCAGAAAATGCATAATTCATAAAAATCCATTTTGGAAATTTTTTTAAATTAATTTTTTTTAAAAAATTGAATAATTTTAAGGGATCAAAATTCAATGACCCACTGTGCGAAAACTAAAAATGTTACCGCTATATGGAACCCGGCATTGGAAAGCCCACTAGGTGTACTTTCAGAAAATGCATATTTTATAAAAATCCATTTTGGATTTTTTTAAAAAAATTCATATTAGTAAAATTTGAAAAGTTATCATCGATGCCCATTGTGCGAAATCTAAAAATGTTACCGCTATATGGAACCCGGCATTTGAAAGCCCACTAGGTGTACTTTCAGAAAATGCATAATTCATAAAAATCCATTTTGGAAATTTTTTTAAATTAATTTTTTTTAAAAAATTGAATAATTTTAAGGGATCAAAATTCAATGACCCACTGTGCGAAAACTAAAAATGTTACCGCTATATGGAACCCGGCATTGGAAAGCCCACTAGGTGTACTTTCAGAAAATGCATATTTTATAAAAATCCATTTTGGATTTTTTTAAAAAAATTCATATTAGTAAAATTCCATTTTGGATTTTTTTAAAAAAATTCATATTAGTAAAATTTGAAAAGTTATCATCGATGCCCATTGTGCGAAATCTAAAAATGTTACCGCTATATGGAACCCGGCATTGGAAAGCCCACTAGGTGTACTTTCAGAAAATGCATAATTCATAAAAATCCATTTTGGAAATTTTTTTAAATTTATTTTTTTTTTAAAAATTGAATAATTTTATGGGATCAAAATTCAATGACCCACTGTGCGAAAACTAAAAATGTTACCGCTATATGGAACCCGGCATTGGAAAGCCCACTAGGTGTACTTTCAGAAAATGCATAATTCATAAAAATCCATTTTGGAAATTTTTTTAAATTTATTTTTTTTTAAAAAATTGAATAATTTTATGGGATCAAAATTCAATGACCCACTGTGCGAAAACTAAAAATGTTACCGCTATATGGAACCCGGCATTGGAAAGCCCACTAGGTGTACTTTCAGAAAATGCATATTTTATAAAAATCCATTTTGGATTTTTTTTAAAAAATTCATATTAGTAAAATTTGAAAAGTTATCATCGATGCCCATTGTGCGAAATCTAAAAATGTTACCGCTATATGGAACCCGGTATTTGAAAGCCCACTAGGTTTACTTTCAGAAAATGCATAATTCATAAAAATCCATTTTGGAAATTTTTTTTAAATTATTTTTTTTTTTTTTTAAATGAATAATTTTAAGGGATCAAAATTCAATGACCCACTGTGCGAAAACTAAAAATGTTACCGCTATATGGAACCCGGCATTGGAAAGCCCACTAGGTGTACTTTCAGAAAATGCATATTTTATAAAAATCCATTTTGGATTTTTTTAAAAAAATTCATATTAGTAAAATTTGAAAAGTTATCATCGATGCCCATTGTGCGAAATCTAAAAATGTTACCGCTATATGGAACAACCCGGATCAAAATTAATGGGATCAAAATTCAATGACCCACTGTGCGAAAACTAAAAATGTTACCGCTATATGGAACCCGGCATTGGAAAGCCCACTAGGTGTACTTTCAGAAAATGCATATTTTATAAAAATCCATTTTGGATTTTTTTAAAAAAATTCATATTAGTAAAATTTGAAAAGTTATCATCGATGCCCATTGTGCGAAATCTAAAAATGTTACCGCTATATGGAACCCGGCATTTGAAAGCCCACTAGGTGTACTTTCAGAAAATGCATAATTCATAAAAATCCATTTTGGAAATTTTTTTAAATTAATTTTTTTTTAAAAATTGAATAATTTTAAGGGATCAAAATTCAATGACCCACTGTGCGAAAACTAAAAATGTTACCGCTATATGGAACCCGGCATTGGAAAGCCCACTAGGTGTACTTTCAGAAAATGCATATTTTATAAAAATCCATTTTGGATTTTTTTAAAAAAATTCATATTAG
>NW_026874139.1:0-15873 GCF_032173495.1 Musca vetustissima | reverse complement strand
CAACAAAGTTGTGCAGTAATTGAAAAAGTTTTTGAATTAAGTGTTAAAAAAAAACTGAAGTTTTTGGTGGTAACGATTACTTCGAAGAGGTAACGGTCCGAAATACTTGTTAATTGTATGCTTGTAACGGATTGGTACCCCCCCCCCCCCCCCCCCCAGAACCTTTACAAGTTAATCAAATTGGTTGAGGAACCTAATGGTAGAAGATGCTGCTCGGCGCACCACCGCTGTAGATCAGCTACTGTCGAGTGGTAGTTGTAGCAATACCAGGCGACCCGACTGTAACTGCGCTCCTGGTTGTTATCTGTTCCTTACCATGATAAAGTTAAATACTGAAGTAACATTCTAATTTTCGTTGAGATATCTCTACCATATGATTTTTATTGTCGCTTTAGGAAGATGTACCAAATTTTATACAATTTTCCTATTTCACTGTATATATTGTGCTCATTTTTAATATTACATAACCTACTTTAATTTTCTTACAGGCCCTTCTTTAATTACAGTTTGCTCCCATCCAACATTTACATAATAATTTTTTAGTAGTGATAGTGAATCCTAGCTCATGTCGTCGTTTAGAACTTCAGTAATATTTGCTCTCTTGTATAAACATAGTTTAAGACAAATATGTATGTTTGTGCTTTACACAAACCACATAATGAGATTTCTTGGCAAACAATAAAATTTTGTTATAATCGGCTTCATGTTTGATAACAAAACCAAATCAATTAATAAATCAGCATAACTAATAAAACCGAACGATCGGTAGTTCAACGCCGTAGTAGTTGTGGTTGCTAATACTAAGACATAAATCTATGATTGGTAGTCCAATGCCGCGTGGGTCCTGAATTTGTGATATTAAGAGATTTAAAATTGATTTTTTGACCGGCTGTGACGGATTTTGTTTTGGGTTTAATTAGAAGAGTGTTAAAAATTATGAGACCATCTGTAAGAAACAAACTTCGGACCGGACGGCGCCGACCATATGAACAAATTAATGTGGCTGATATTTGATAATCCATATAAAAAAAATGCTTAGATTATTGTAGTGGTTAAATGTACCTTACCAGATGTCCTTCTAATTTCAAGTAAAGATGAACTTTATTCGTTTCAGGTAGTTATTTGCATTAGAATATTTGAAGGTAGAAAGAGTAGCAAGGAAATAGTTTTACAAGCCCGCCGGCATCATTAGTTACTTAATTGCACATTTCCTGATTTATGCGGGTGTTGTCGACATAAGTGAACCGCGAAGATTTTACTTCAGAAGGAAATTTATGGTTAGCAATGTGACATTGAGAACACATTGCATTAAGTGAGTGTAAGATGAAAGTAATATGTTGAAGTTAAGTAAGAATCTAATGGAAATAAGTAACTTCAAGGTTTCGTAATGTATGTGTCTGAATGTTATGTTTGAATTTTTGAGAATGTGGAATGTGATACTTCACAGCTAAAGAATTAGTACCTACGTGTTATAGCACATAAGATTGCATTGACGAGCCCTTCAGTGATTTCAAAATATCGAATTCGTCGCAAATTAAAACTTAAAACTATGTAGTAACCATGCCAAATAATATATTTATAATATAGCTGATTCATATACGAGGACTAACAAAAAACGTTAACCATTCCCTAAGTTACCTATGTTCAATTATCGCATTTCTATACCCTACACCACACTGTAGTACAATGTATAATGTCTCTGCGCAAATACAAATATGAAAAAGCATTATGGTCGGC
The DNA here is from genome assembly GCF_032173495.1 of Musca vetustissima. Taxonomy (NCBI): domain Eukaryota; kingdom Metazoa; phylum Arthropoda; class Insecta; order Diptera; family Muscidae; genus Musca; species Musca vetustissima. The sequence continues at coordinate 14,136 of NW_026874139.1, read as the reverse complement.
CGGGTTGAACTTTGGATACCCTCCTTATAAACTTTTCCTTATATATTTGTGTGCCAATCGACCACAGTGTGGTGAAGGGTATACAAATTGTTTTGCTGTTTATACCCTTCACCCTTTTGGCACAGCTCATTTGTTTGGTCCAAGGACAAACGCTATGGAAATTGGGAAAAATCGCTTCCGATTTTTTTAAATGCTGCACCAAAGCCTCAACATTTGACCGATTAGCACGGTTCAGATTTGGATATAGATCCCAAATATATCGTCTGATTGTAAGTAATTGACGCATCAACGACCCACAAATATGGCCGATATGCACAAAACGTATTGAAGTTAGTATATCCATTATCGTTGAAATCGGTGATTATTTGGATATAGCTTCCACAGTGACTCGCCAGAAACTTCGGGAGCTCGGTTGGGAAGTTCTAATGCATCCGCCATACAGTCTGGACTTGGCATCAAGCGATTATCATATTTTTCTTGCACTGCCAAATTTCTTTAATGTTAAAAATTGGTATCTAGGGAGGATTGTGAAAATCGGCTACTAGCCCAACCTAATACATGGGACCTATATGTAAATCTGAACCGATTTCTACTAAACTTGACACACGTTAGGGTATACTAGCTTCAGTACGTTCCGAAAAAATTTATGTGGAGTTTGTTGTATCATTACCCTAAAGTCGGACGAAAATATATATGGAAGCCATATCTAAATTTGAACTAATTTCTATGAAACTTGTCACAGAGTAGGTTATACTAACCACAGTACGTTTTTCAAAATGTTGTGTCACTATGGGTGTTTGGTGCACCATTTACATAAAATTGGACGAATATATGTGGGGGCTATATCTAAATCTGATATTCTCCAATTTTAAATAGGCTTGGTCCTTGGGCCAAATAAGTGGGCTGCGTCAAATTAAATATCATTCGACTCACAAATTCAGACGGAAAGCCATAAATCGATTCAAAAAGTGATTCTATGCGTGTTCTCAAAAGGAACCATGGGTCTATCGCTCCCTTATTCTCGGTTTCAAAAAATCGAATTTTGATTTTCGAATTTGTACCAGTTCAAGAATTTCCTTTTAAAATTTCAAGATTTGATTTCAAAAAATTGAAATCGATAATGAGGGGGACCCCTAATAATTTTTAAGAATACTTCATGCAAATGATAATACGCCTCAAATTTTGTATTTCAAGGCGTCAATTGATACGCCAAAAATAGTATAATTAACCGGTCCTGAACGTGACATAAAATGTCCACCAAACTTCAATATTTTTCAATAAATATGGAGATAATACGCCGATTAATTTTTGGTATGGTAGAGTTCCTAGCCTAGTTTTCGAACCTTAACTTGTTTGGTAACTTGTTTGGTATTTAATATTCTTAGAATGTTAACGAATTGCGGACAATTTTCAGAGACATTGCCTCCCGCAATGTCGATCTTTTGGGAAACTTTTAAATATATTTTATAATTTGTATTCTCATTAGGTTAAGGTCCAATTTAATCATTAAGGTCCAAAGCCAATTGTTAATTTTGAATTTAATCATCAAGGTCCAAAGCCAATTGTCAATTTTGGTGTATGACAAAAATTGTGCTTGTGGTAACACATAAATACTCTAGATAAAATACTAATTCATCATCTACATTTCTCATCTCTATATCATAGATTGCGAACTCAAAGATTCAACACAGTTGCTCTATTATCATCCTATATATATATATATTGATTGTATGTATATAGGAGGTTGTAAAGTACAATAAAAATCGTTGCTCTTAAAACTCCCACAGAGTTTTGGTATTTTACCATACTGACCTATTACCTACACCCATACAAAAAAATGTCCACTGCCGCCGACAGTGTCATCAGCTGACCATTAGAGCCATGTATTACAAACCTATAAACTAAAATAATATATATTTTACATGCTGTGTGGTGTGGCAGTGTATTATAAAGAAAGTGTAAGTAGTTTTGTGGAAGACCAACTATGAAAAAAATTCTGCCAAGAAATGTAAAGATTTGTAGGAAATACTTGTGGTATAGAGGACGAAAATACGAAGGAAACCGAAAACCGTTTTTACATTATTTGCATACGACATGCCATGACCATAAAACTGGAAAATGCAAATTGTCTAAGGAAATATTAAACACAAATGACTGAAAGGAAAACAACGAGCAAAAAACAAAAAATACCAACACATTTTTCTAAGCGGACAGATAGACTGGCAGACCGTTGGTCATTCATGGCATAGAAGGCCATGGTTGACCAACGAACTAATGGTTTTTTTATGTGACCAAAAACCCACTGCCAACCATCAGCACTAGATAGCTGTTGTAACCACAGCGTGTTTGAAGTGAATGTTCATTTGTAGCCCGGTCCTTGGCTGGCTCAATGTCAATGTAATGGGAAGCGGAATAAATAAAGCAAATTGTAAAAAAAAACTGCTTTAAACGTTTTCGTGTTGTTGTTGTTTTTGCTTCTGCTTCGAATATATTTTCATTGCTTTATTGTTGGTCACTTTTTCAAGTGGTTTATTCACTTCATACCTATAAACGTTTGGTCAAGGTTTTCAAGGACTTTTTCCATGGTTGTACCAATAAATTGTGAAGGTTTTTCTTTTAGTTTTTGTATTTTCTTGTGGGTGTTCTTAAGGCCATGTAATGTAATATAAATTATATTGTAAAATTGAATGGGAGAAAGTGATATGGCCAGGAATTTTTTATTTGATTGTCATCTTCAATTGAGGTTAGATTAAATCATAGGATTGTATGATAGTTGACATTTGTATTAAAAATCCAGGCCACACTTTTTGTGTTGTAATGGAAAAATCTGATTTCAAATAAAATATAACAAAATTATTTTAAAAATTCACGCCTATTTTAGGTGTTTGAAAAAAATATTTAAAATATCCACGGCTTATTTAGGAACTTGAAAAAATTATTTAAAATATCCACGGCTTATTTAGGAACTTGAAAAAATTATTTAAATAATCCACGCCTTATTTAGGTAAATCCACGCTTGAAAAAAAAACTATTTAAAAATCCACGATTGAAAAAACTATTTAAAAAATCCACGCCTTATTTGGGAGCTTGAAAAAAATTATTTAAAATCCTGACTTATTTAGGTGTTTGAAATAATTATTTAAGAAATTCATAGTCATGGTTTATATTATTGTTTCGAACATAAGTTATTGTTCAAATTTTGCATAATCTGAACAGAAGTTTTCCATGATTCCAATAAGAGCTTATCTTAAATAATTACCCACAATTATTATGTTATTTATTTTATAATATTTCTCAAGAAATTATTACACTTTAATTGTTTTCTTCTTTAAATTAATTTTTAATTTGTCCTACAGCTAACTCAGCATTTTAAATTGAAAATATATAACAACACAACAAAATAAAAGGAAAATCTTTACATAAATATTAATGAATCTACATGTTCAGAGGCAAGTGATAAATATGAAAACAACACGCTTATCATGTAATTTTCATAAACCTAAAGGAAGAACAAGACGATGAACAAGTGCCGCAGCAGCAGGAGTAAAACGTTTTATTTGTAATGTGTCATTATTACTTTGTGTAAATATAAATGTACCGACGACCAGTAAACGGAAGAATGAGTTTTAAATGTGTATAAATTGTTTGAATTGTAGCTGATGAGTATGCATGTCAGTAGCATCATCGGTCCGTGAGATTGCCTGTTTGTGTGTGTGTGTGCGTCGTTTGTTATGTCGGTGCTATAATTTACATAATTTTGTTAAAATAAATGTTACTTGTTTTCATTAACTGAACACTCGGGAGCTTTTTGCTGTTTCAACACTTTCCGTTGTTGTTCTGTGTTTGCCTACCCGAATGAATGGTAATTTAATGACATACAGGAAACAAAGTGTTGTGTTCGGGATTAACTTGAAGGCATTAACAGGTAAATCCAAGTGGTGTACAGTGGTTGTGAGTTAAATTAATGTGATAAATGTCAACATTTTTACAAAATAAAAATATTTCAAAAATTCGGAAAAATTTTGCTAAACTTCAAAAAATGCTAAATTTGGGTAAATTTTTTTAAGCATTAAGCATTAATTTGCATATAAACCGATTTTATTTCTGATGTTGCTGGTTGTTTTCTCGAGATTACTCTAATCAAATTTTGTATCAACAAATATTTTAACATTAAAATTTCGAATATCATTGCACTTTGCAAGTTCACAACGTCCACACTGAAGTATCTATATGCCCATATATGTATGTATTTTATTTCATACAACCATGCATATAGTTCTTAAATAAGTAAAGTAAACGATACAGTCAAATGCATTTTTGCGGCATATGTACATATCTATGTATGAATGAGTCTGTATTAAAGTTTTTTTACATTTTCAACAGCTGTCAACAAATTGTATTTTTACTTATTACGGCATTGGTGGTGATATTGGTGACATGATAGCGGTTTCGTTATAGCAAAAAATGCCAACACATACTTCAGTTGCATCATTTGGTTGCTACGGTGCAAGTATATACCAGTATTCATGATGAATGCTTTTGTTTGTCAATATAGAGTAAAACTGCAAAAGAATACATCAATTTCCTGTCTCTGTGCCTCAATACATTTGTTTATGTCATCATGTTGTGCATACATATGCCTCTATGCCAGGGTAGATATTCCATTTGACATGAAGTGTAAAAAAGAACAACATTGTCCTTATATATTATGTTCGCTATAATGTTTTTGTACCCTACACTATAATAGAATATATATTAAATTGAGTTTGGTCATATGGTCATAGATTCACATTTATTTATTTGGTATACCCTTCAACATAATAAATTGTATATAATACTTAACGATCATTTTTGCAGTCAAAGTCTTCATAAGCGATAATTAATAAGGGAGAGCTCCTTAGACACTTATTATAGTCTATATTAACACTCCGACAAATTTTTCAACTTGAAAGCTTAATATGGTAAAAGAAACATTCTAGCTGGATTATGAATTATTAGCTAAGATTTTTGTTAACAACCGATTTTAATTTTGTTGACTTGTAATGTATTTTCAAATAATATCACATGAACTACTCGAAATATTGATTATCATTCATTAGCAATGTTTTAGCCCTTAATAAGATCTATAAATTTTATTTCAGATTAAGTCCAAAAAACAACAACATCGTACGCAAAATGGCACAACTGTCAAAAACCCTAATTTTACGAAGGTTTTTTATATAATTTTACGCAATGGATTTAGGATTATTAATTCTACCAACAATATATGACAGGAAGATGGCCACATAAAATCCAGCAACTTCAAAATTCGGACGGGGACGAATATATATATTATATATATATTGCTCTGTCAACAAATTTATCTAGTGTATATGGAACAGACTTAGGCTCCACGGTGCACCACTTACATAAATTCAGACGAAAATATATATCAAAAATAAATCTAAACTGATTTTTGCAATTATAATAAATATCACTCTAAACTCATCTCATATCAAATATCGTGAGAATCGAACAAACATAGGCTCTTCGGTGCATCATTTACATAAAATCAGATTTCAATAAGCACACATCATTGTTGGCTCAACTGCATTCGCTATGCAAAATTTCGTCTCAATCGGACAAACCTTGGGAGTTTTGTGCATTATTTACGTAAAATCTGATGAACCTATTTCAACAAAACTTTACAGACATCAAACTGCACCTAATTTGGTACAAAATTTTGTCTTAATCAGACAAATATTCGGAGTTTAGTGCATCATTTACATAAAATTGGGCGAAACTATTATGGGAGCTATATATAAATCAGAACCGATTTCCACAAAACTTCGCATACATCAATCTGGACCTATTTCGGTACATTGCGCAAATCAGCAAACCTTCGGAGCACCATTCAACCGGTTTAACCATTGAATCGATTTCAACACAGACATCAAAGTGGGCCTATTTTAGTGTTGTCTCATCGGTCTATCTCGATTCCTTTTGTCTATTACATAAAAGTACACAATTCACGCCACGGTTTCTGTTTGTAATTGAAAATTATCTGATAGTAGATTCTTTATACTCGGAGATAATTAAACCCCAAGTTACAGACACTTAAAGGAACCCCACCCATTCTCGTTTTTAATTTCTCAAGATTTTCAATGGACTTTGCATATATATATATATATATATATATTAGAAGATTTAAAAGAGAAGAAAAATAATTTGCAAAAAATTGTTGTTATTGTTTTTTGGTAATTAAAGAAAAGTCCTTATTTCATATGGCGGGCGTGATAACTCCTCACTGGAACATCGGAATCCGAAAATTCCAACGGTGTTAGAAAGAGTATATGTCTGGCTCTCGTATGAACTAGGATTATTGACTTCGCTCTAAAATTAGCAAAATGGCTGACCTTTGAAAAAATATTTTTGGAAAATGACCGATTTTTTACCAAAAACCAAGTTAAAAAATAAGGAAGATTTTCACCGATTGGCTTTATCCTAGTTCATACGATAGCTGCACACTCACAGAGAAACGTGTAAAAAATTGGAATCGATTTGATTATTAGTTTTTTAGTTATCGTGACCGCCAGTCTCAAAAGAGAGTTTGAGAAGCCCTTTAGCCGTCACTTGATGCTTACACAATAAATCGGCTATATTTTCAAGAGATCTTGAGATTTTCACTTGAAATTTTGTTGGGACTTTCTTGAATTAGTGTAGATTCTAATTAAATCAAAAAAATTTGACCCCGAGAATGGGGGGTCCCCTTAAGTTCAAAAACTAGGATAGGAAATTTAGCACTCTAACAATCAAGCGACACCACTGTATGTATATAAACACATTGATCTATATAGTTAAAAGTTTCTAAGTTAAAAGTTTCAGAGAAGATTTTATTTGAAGACTAACACAAACCATCGATTTTTATTGAAAAATATTTGCAAAAAAGTTTTACACTCAAAAAACTTGGAACACTAAATTAATGAAACTTAGGTGGGGGAAATGTTCACAATACCCGAAATTGGTCACTATCTTTATATAGGGTATACAATGATAAAGGTGGATGTATACAGCCTACGGAACTTCGAAATGCAAATATACAGCCTTTTCGTTTGAAAAATGCGATAAAACCCCTCAAAATACAAATAACTGAGCTGGACCTCTATGTAGGGCTATGTCCTAACATTGACTTCTAATGAAAAATTGTATGCCAGCCGCTACATCCCTAAAATTCTAAATTACAGCCCCTTCGGGGTCGCTACAAGCATAAAAAACCGGAAACGGGTGTAACCTTTAAAAGGCCATGTCAAAACACGGACCTATAATGACCAATATCTGCGCAAATTATTGTCAGACTTCAAGACCCAGAAATGTCAATTTTATATGAAACATACATACCCTACGGTTTAACAAGTTGATAAGAACCGAAAAAATGAAAAATGCTAATTATTTGGGTATGCTTGCGGATCAGGTGACATAGTGTCATATTTTCAATATTTTATGTTTGCCAATTTGTGTTTGTTTACTCCAGATTTCCAATCAGTAAAATATTGCCTCTAAAAACATTGACATTAGATATTCACTATGACACTACTTTAACTTTCCTTTAAGGGGACCCCCCCATTCTCGGGGTCAAAATTTTTGTTGATATAATTCGAACCTACACTGATTAAAGAATGTCCCTACAAAATTTCAAGTGAAAATCTCAAGAACTCTTGAAGATATATCCGATTTATTGTGTCAGCATCAAGTGACGGCTGAAGGGCTTCTCAAACTTTAAACGCGTTTTTTTTTTCTAAAAATTTATTTGCGAATGGCGGGCACGATAACTCAAAAACTAATAATCCAATCGGTTCCAAATTTTGCAACGTTTCTCTGGGAGTGTATTGCTCTCGTATGAACTAGGATAAAGCCAATCGGTGAAAATCTTCCTTATTTTTTAACTTGGTTTTTGGTAAAAAATCGGCGATTTTCCAAAAATATTTTTTCAAAGGACCACCATTTTGTTAATTTTAGAGCGAATTCAATAATCCTAGTTCATACGAGAGACAGACATGTGCTCTTTCTAAACCGTTGGAATTTTCGGATTCCGATGTTGCAGTAACGAGTTATCATGCCCGCCATCAAAAATAAGGCTTTTTCTTTAATTACAAAAAACAACAACAAAACAGTAACAAAAATCATTATCATGCCCGCCATCAAAAATAAGGACTTTTCTTTAATTACAAAAAACAACAACAAAACAGTAACAAAAATTTTTTGTAAATTATTTTTCTTCTCTTTTAAATCTTCAAATATATATGTGCAAAGTTACAAACCTCAACAAGCATTGGTATTGATTTACCAGCCCATTGAAAATCTTGAAAAAATAAAATCGAGAATGGGGGGGGGTTCCCTTAAATTTGAATTTATATATTTCCCTTACGATGGAGGGTATATAATATCCACAACAATCCAAAGTTTGTATCTGGTTTTCATCGATTTTTATTTTTTTTCTCACAGTAATAAAATTACCAATAATGTTTTTTTACACGACACCACGCCTCTGACACTTGCATTTCTTTACACTGAATATTGGTTTACCTGGAATATGTTGTTTTTCTTACAACTGTACATGGTGATAAATGTCTATACATACACACATACATACATTTTCTCTGTTCTTTTGTAGGTAGGACAATGTTGTTTTTTATCACTTCACTCAAACACACTCACAAATGCACATGCTCGTAGTTTTTGTTTGTTTTTCTTTTTGTGATACAACATTAAAATTTTTTAAAGACCATATTGCATTTTCCGCCCAGATTTAACTTTGTTAGATGTTTTTATCACTTGTTTCTGGTGTTGTCACAAGGACATTTAGTGTCAAATGACGTTAGGTTTTTCTTCTCTGACACATAAAACTTTCGAATGCAATCTTTTCGAACGGGTAAAACAAAGTTTTGGTATGTCAACGACCAGTTTTTTACCATAAAAATGCAGTGGCTAAGCTTGAAGAAATTCTTGTTTAAAGAATGTCATCGATTATTTAGAGGGAGATCCAGATAGAGCAATGCAGATATTGTAAATAAAAGTTAAATGGTGTCTAAGAGAATTTTAAACTGTTTAAAACTACAAGAAATCTTAAATTGTTTATGTAAGTCGCTGTTTTCATTATTTGGAATAAATTAAGGAATATACTAGGTATGTCAATGTGCTATAAGCCGCGTACAATTATTCTTTCCAAACAATATAGGTCAATATTTTGATCGTTTGTTACAACGGGACAAAATTATGTAAATCGATTTAAAGCAAATATCAAAAATATTAAAATGCTCAATTTTGTACGTTGTGCAAAGTGTCATGTCAATATTACAAACATGAGGAGTTTAGTGCACCATTTACTTAAAATTGGATGAAAATAGATATGGAAGCTATATCCAAATATGAACCGATTTCAACGAAACTTGTCACAGGTAGGTTGTACTAATTTCAGCAGGGTTTGTTCCTAATAGACATATTTTGGGTCCTACTTAAAATCGGGCGAAACTATATATGGGAGCTAAATCTAAATCGGAATGGATTCCAACAAAACTACATACGTTTGGGTATACAATCTTTAGAATGTTACGCAAAATTTTGTGTCAAGCGGCCTGAGTTTTTGGTGAGCCATTTTTATAAACGCGGACGAAAATATATATGGGAGCTACATCATTCCAGACCCAATTCAGAAACATTTACACTAAACCGGTCGAAAATATATATATGGGAGCTATATCTAAAATCTAAAACGATTTTCGGGAAACGTTACACTCAATTCAGAACGCTATCAAAATTTTCGTGGAAATCAAAAGATATCTAGGGACTTTGGTGAACCATATGCGTTAAATCGGACGAAAATATATACGGGACCTATATCTAAATCTAAACCGTCACACATATCATTCCAAACTCAATTCACTACGCTATGCCAAATAACGTGGAAATCGAAAGATTTATAGGGACTTTGGTATACCATTTACATTATATCGTTCGAACATATATATGTGAGCTATATCTAAATCTAAACCGATTTTCTAAAAATTTTACACACATCTTTCTAGACAAAATTCAGTACGCTATGCCAAATTTCATTAACATCGAAGGATATACAGGACTTTGGTGAACCATGTACATTAAATAGGTCAAAAATATTTTTGGGAGCTATATTCAAATCTGAACCGGTTTTCTAGAAATTTTACAAACATCATTCTAGACGCAATTTAGTACGCTATGTCAAAATTCGTGCAAATCGAATGATTTTCAGGGACTTTGGTGCACCATTCACTTAAAATCGGGGGAATCTATATATGGGAGCTATATCTAAATCTGAACCGATTTTCAAGAAATTTAACACACATCATTCTAGACTCAATCCATTATGCTAAGCCAAATTTCCTGCAAATCGAATGATATATAGTGACTTTGGTACACCATTTACATTAAATCGGACGAAAATATATATGGGAGCTATATCTAAATCTGAACCGATTTTTCCCAATTTCAATAGGATTAGTCCTTGGGTCAAATATATGAGCTGTGCCAAATTTCATCCAATTCGGATCATAAATGCGACCTGTACTTTGGTTACAATTTAACATGGACAGAACAGACGGAAGGACATGCATAAATCGACGTAGAAAGTGATTCTATGCATATTCTCAAAAGGAACCATGTGTATATCTCGTCTCCTTTTGCCTGTTACAAATATATGCACAAAGACATAATACCCTGTACCACAGTGTGGTGAAGGGTATAAAAAGATTTCCAGGCGCGTCGGGCTATTGTGCAGTTTTTCTAATTTGAAAGACCATGTTCGGCTATATGGCCTCCCCCTGACCTTTCCATCTAATTCGTGGTCTTTCCCTTCTGCGTGAACCATCAGCTGGTTCTATTTTACATGCCTTTTAAACTGAGACATCTTCATCCATTCCCACAACATGACCTAGCCAACGTGGTCGCTGCAGCTCGATACGTCTAACAATGCTGATGTCCGACACATGGTTCATTCGACGGCGATATTCACCGTCAACGCAGATCGGGTCATAGATCTTTCGGAGAATTTTTCTCCCAAATACTCAAAGAACTGTCTCATCTGCTTGCATAAGTACCATTGCTTCAAATCCATATAACAGCACGGGTAGTATCAACGTGGCCTGCTTACTTAGGCCATAATAGCATCTGTTTGGTGTACAGACCTTCACCTTTGCATCTCTTATGACCATTTCCAGCAGGATGTTAACAAACTGTCACCTTGTCTGAACCTTCGTTCGGTATTAAAGGGCTCCGAGAGACTTATTCCTTTATAGCTGGCACATATCGTCTTGTGTGTGTGTTTTTTTTGTTTTTTTTTTTTTTTTGTTTTTTGTGCACAGGACACATGTGCTGAGGTTCCAATCATTGGACATGCTTTCCTCTAGCCAAATTGTACTAATCAGCTGGTGCCTGCTCCTGACCAGCATCTGACCACCAGTCTTGAATAGTTCGGCTGGTAACCCGTCGCCACCAGCTGATTTATTATTCTTCAGCCGATTGATTGTTATTATGACCGCATCTTGACTAGGTGGTATACACTTTATACCGTCATCTCTTATTGGTTCTCGGGAATCTGCTTCACCTCCACTATTTGATACCAGAAGCTTTTCAAAATACTCCTTCCACATCCTCAACACTGTCTGTCGCAAGATTTCCTTCTTTATCTCTACAGGAGGATGTGCCTGCAATAAAGCCTTCGGTTTGGTGTTTTACTCGTTGGTAAAATTTCCGGACTTTGTTCTGATTTCTGTACATTTCGATTTGCTCCATCTCACGTTTTTCTTGTTCTTTCTTATTTTTTCTGAAAATTCGTTTCTCCTCTCTCCTTTTCTCCCGTTAATTTGGTCTGCAGGATTGCCCTATTCGCTGCGTTTTTCACATCAATAGCATTACGATACTCCTGATCGCACCACGGATTTCTTGATGGTGGTCTTTGGTACCCAAGTGTTGCTTTTGCTGCAGTTTGTAGGGAATGAACAATTCTGTGCCATCGTGCTTCTATATTATTACCGGGACAAGGAGTGATTTCGTCAAGCAGGTGGGCAAGGTGAGCGGAGTAGGCTTCTACTATCTGTTGTGTTTGCAGCTTTTCGACGGAATATGTGCGTCTAAATGGTGTCGAAAATATGTGGAAGATATATTACATTTGTATTTCCGTTTATAACTCATCGAAACAAAAATGGTTGTTATTACTCTCGCCTCAAAACGAAAGGAGATAGATCGCCAAATATTGCACGGAGTTGTCTTTCGTCGTGTTCTTTCTTACACTGTTTTTCTGTTATAGATAGATTTTTTATTCCAATCAGAAGCTTCCAATTACAAAAGAAATCATTGTTTCAATATTGTATGTATATCATGAAATAATTTCAAAGAATTTAATTATAGGAAGTGCTATTCGTGACTGGTTTCTTCACAATACTCTATTTCTTTTTACAAACACATATGTTCACATGTGTTATATTTGCTGTTGATGAAATTACGTTGTTGATACAACATCAAACCAGATGTTTGGTTTATTCGATGCAATTAGCTACACCACCAATACTACCACATAACAAGAACCACAGCTATGGCATAACAATAGCAAACAAAGTGTATGGAAGAGATATATAAGGGACGAGTATGAAAACGTGAACACAAATACAGTGATTCAATGATGCAAAATTATGACTCTCAACGGAGTTATTTAAACATGACAACCACAAAATACATACATATTTATAATTGTAAGTACATCAACAGATTTTAACTCTTACATAGTGAAATCGAGAGTAGCTCTATTAATTATTTAAACACGGAAGAAAGCGTGTTTGCCTTGTGAGGCAATACAAATTATAACATACAAATAGGGTTGTTGAAAGAATGGCAGCAACGTAACTCTATTTCCTTGCGTATTCTGAAATGTAACGACTAATACCCTCCCCGCCCCACCCAACGTCTGGTTGAAAAATTAACAATGCAATTGTTCTATCATTGTTAAGGGATGTAAATATTTACCTGACACACACTGTTCCACAGAAAAACCCACCCATCAACATTATGTAAAACATTTACATCCGTTGATTCTTGAGCCTATGAAAAATTACACCAAGAATTAAATGATTGTAAAGTATGTTCGAGGGTGGTGATGGGGAAGAAACCAAACAATAAGTTTGTTAATTAAATTTACTACACACGCATATAATTGTTACATGTGTAATTTGAATTGGGTCGTAATTTCATTAATCAGTGGGTGAGCATCTGTGTGTGCAAGTGAGTATGTTTTCAACTGAACGTTACGTTGACAGAGAAAATGGTCGTCATACATAAATATGCAGACTGTGTCATGAATTTAAAATCACTCAACTGAGTTAATTAAAGTTTTTTAATAAGTCGGATTTGTTTATAAGGTAATGAATCTGAATTATATATTCTAATTTACAAATATATAGTCAAATTAAAGAATTTTACAGGAACTATTGTTTTTCACTTGCTATTAAGGCAATAATAATAATCATTTGTAGGACTTTCATACACCTACGATAACCCCTTATATATTGGAACGTCGTTCTCCACTCAATTTAATATGTTATGCAAAATGTTGTATTAATCGGGCAAATTTATATATCCGATTTAAATATCGTCACCATTGGATATGTTTGGATATCTGATGCGCGATTTATAAGAAATTGACCGAAAATAAATATGGCAACCATTTTACAATATTTAAAATCTAAGGGCTTTAAGCTTTTCTTCAGTAAAACTTTATGTAATTGTGCGTCACGGTTTACAAATGACATGAGGTCAAAGTCAAAATTTCATATTTTTGTGAATATTATTTATATTTGAAAAATTTTACATAAGATTGACATGTCTCAAAATATAAACATAAGAGTTATTGCCGATTTAATAAAAAACAAAACAAAATTGACTTTAACACAGCAGGCTTAACTTTAATTTATTAAAAACGATCAGAATTTTCTGAAACATTTTCCAGAGGTAGGTATTTTTACCCTAATTATGAGGATATGCTTTTTCTTGTGGGACTTACCCGGTTATTTGTCCCGGAAGTTCAGGTACCGGTACCCGGTTGTACCCGATTCTACGGGTTAATATAAAATGGAT
>NW_026874138.1:0-15738 GCF_032173495.1 Musca vetustissima | reverse complement strand
AAATATTTGAAAAACGTTCAAACCTTGTGTAATAGGTGACAATATATATCGGAAAATTCCAAGACCAGTGGGAGTGGTTGCAAAAATATTTTTGAAATTTCTTAGTTTGTGTAGGTCAAGAAAAATATTTTTCTAAATTCCAAATGATCTGTAAGCCTTGAAATATATTTTGAAGTTACAACCCTTATTTTTTATATTTGCCTAACATGTTCTTAATATTTTAGGCTATAAATGACCACAATCCATTCACTAGATCCTGAGATATTGCTGATTTACTAATACTACCTCAAAATTAATAACACTCATACGCAACCTGGTTCCAAATTTAAAAATTCCATAACTTTCGCAAATGACTTCCTAGACGCTTGCGGTTTTTTGTATCGCAAAAGGTATGGAATTTCTTAAGAGGTCTATAGATGTAACATTAAAAATCCCAAATATCCTGATTTCTTTGTAACACCAAAAATTTTTATTTCAAACCGTCTGTATGCCACTATAACCCGAATTATCAGCTATGCATGAACAAAATATTTCTTAAACTTTCAAGACACCTTCTGTAGAAAATTACAAAATATTTTTTTATATTCTAAGCCTTCTGTAGGCCATTAAAATTACTTTGAAAATTCCAAGGCTTGTGACCTAATATGTTCTTCACATGTCAAGCTTTCATTGAACTAAATCCATTTACTCGATTCCGAGATATTGCTGTTTTACTTATACTACCTCTTAATTAATAACAATCATACGCAACCTAGTTCCAAATTTAAAAATTTCATAACTTCTTTGATGGACTAGCTAGAGGCTTGCGGTTTTTGGTATTATAAAATATATGGAAACCATTAACAAATATTTATTTTTAAATTCCCAGCTATGTATGAAAAAAATATTTTTTTAACATTTCATGACATCCTCTGTAGACCATGAAAAAAAATTTAAATTCCAAGTCTTCTGTTGATCATTAAAACTACTTTGAAAATTCCAGGGCTTTTATAATATTGTGACCTAATATGTTCTTCACATGTTATGCTTTAATTGAGCTAAATCCATTCACTCGATTCCGAGATATTGCTGATTTACTAATACTACCTCAAAATTAATAACATACGCAACCTAGTTCCAAATTTAAAAATTCCATAACTTCTTTCAATGACTAGCTAGAGGCTTGCGGTTTTTTGAATTACAAATTATAAGGGCTTGAATAAATATAAGAATAAGTTAAATTGATTGAAAAAATTCTGAAACATTTTTATAATTGCATATTGCTCATAGAGCCTTCTGTAGACCATGAAGAATATTTTTTATAATTGAAAACCTTATGTTGGTTTTAAAAATCTGTTTAATAATTCGAAGTCTTGTATAAGACAATGAAAAATATTTTTAAAAATTCCAAGCATTCTGTAGGTTTAGAAAAAAAATATTTGTAAAAATTCTAAGGCTTTGAAAAAATATTTTTTTTAAAATTACAACTTCAAGTCTTCGGTAGGCCATGAAAAATATTTTTAAAAATTTCAATCCTTCTATAATATTGTGGCCTAATATGTTCTTAACATTTCAGGCTTTAAATGATCGCAATCCATCCACTAGATCCCAAGATATTGTATGTTTTCTAAGATTACCTCGGAATTAAAAACACTCATACGCAACCTGATATGAAATTTAAAAATTCCATAACTTTGTCAAATGACTGGCTAGAAGCTGGCGGTTTTTTCTATTGCAAAATGTATTGAATTTTCTAATCGTTGGTATTCTAACATTTATTGCAACATTCCTTCATTGTGCGTATACTTAATATTCATTTGATAATACGTATACGCCCCCTACTAAACCTAATTATTATTACTAATACGGCCCCCTTAGTTTTGTGGTTTAATTAAATGTCATTTTCTTTCAATTTTTAAATGGAAAATTAACCCCTTTTTACCGCATCGCTCCCCCTGAGATGGGTAATATTTTTCTTGACATTCTCGACATTTACCTTCATTTAGCCAATTTGTAGAATAAGTATGTAATTAACTTTTGAATTTTCTTTATTGGCTAAGTTACGCAGTTTTGCTCCCTCTACTTCTTCCCCATCGTTTTTTTATTTTTTATACTTCGAAAAAAGAATTTCGTAAAGTTTATTTTTGCTCCATGCCCAAATGAGGGTCCTCATACCGCACACCTTTCATCCTTTCATTGAGACGAGGAGAGAAGTGGTATAAAATGAAAATTGCTAACCATTTTCTTTTTTATTGTTGTTGCTGTTATGACATTTGCCTACTTAAACTGTCAATCACTTGTTAAAATAAAGTGGAAAAGTTTTCCCAGCTCCTTGGGTTTTTTTCTCTCTCTCTCTCCTTTCCCATCATCATTTTCTTGAAGTCGTTTTTTTTCTTCTTTGTCGGATCTATTGCTACTGCTTCTTATGACAGGATAATAGTCAGAGTTTTTTTTTTAATTTTTTTTTGTTTTGTAATTAAGTGTGAATACTTTTTTGTCAGTTTTGTGATGAGATGGGAGTCGGGATCCATCCCAGCCATCTGAGAAACTATTCCCCACTTCGATGCCAGGGTAAAGTAAATGTCCCTTTTGGATTCCAAAAAATTTAACTAGAAATTTCCTTCAACAGTTTTGTACCTACCTTTAGCTGCTGGTATCTGCTACCTAGCAGTCAAGCAGGATATGATAATGAATGATAAGAGAAGAAAACGACCGGGCGACCGAAATATTGAAATGACCCTTAACTGGAAACTGAGCAAAAGAATTTCTGTTTCCTTTTTTCTACTGATAATAATTCTGGGAGAAATTTTCCACTATCAGAAAACTTTGATGCTGGCTGGCTGGTTCGGTCCCAAAAGGTAAGGTAACTCAGCAACCTGGCACACACCCACCAACCAAAACCCTTCCAATCACCCTGCCTTCCACCCTCCCACATAGTGTGAACATTAATTGCCCCAAATGACAGTTGCAATGAATCTCATGGGGTGTTGTGTGAATTCAACTAAAAATGTGACAACGTTCCAAGAAAAGGCAGCAAAAAAACTCACTCCGGAACTCAGGAAAACTTTTCCTTTGAATTTTTATTACAATTATTATTCTCTTTTTTTATTATTATGCAAGACGACAAGGAACGATGTTTAACGTACAATTTTTTTTCGTTCTGCAATTATTGTAATGTCAAGAAAATGAAGTCGAAGAAGGCCAGGATAGAAAAAAATCAATGATTTGGAAACAGAATTTTTGTTGTTGTACAGATCCCACCATTTGCCAAAAAAAAAACAGCAGCAGCAGCCATCATGCCATCATGTAGGCAGCACTTGAAAATGTCTTCCCGAAAGTAATTTCAGATGACAAATATTCTTCATTGCAGCAACATTTTATTGGCAAGACATGTTTCAACATAGATGCATTCCGAAAAAATAAAATAAAAGGGGGTTCCACGGCGTATAAGTAACGACAATATGTATACGCCCTCAAAGCACCTTCGGAGTAAATAACAAACTATTTTTTAAAGTATATTCTAAGGCGCAGATTTTTTAAAAATATGGCCTATAGAAGACTTGGATTTTTTAAAAGTATTTTTTTTTGTCCCAACACAAGTCTTGGGCTATAAAAATATTTTTCGACCTGCAGAGAAGTCTTGACATTTTAAAATATAGTTTTTAAGGTCTTCATATGGCTTGGTAGTTTCAAATATATTTCCCATGGTCTCTTGGGGACCATGGCTAGAAAAGTCCATACATTTTGTAATTCAAAAAACCGTAAGCTTCTAAGTAGTTATTTGGCGAAGTTATGGAATTTTTAAATTTAGAACCAGCTTACGTATGAGTGTTATTAATTTTGAGGTAATGTTAGTAAATCACCAATATCTTGGGATCCAGTGGATGTATCACAATCTTTTAAAGCCTTAAATTTGAAGGATATATTATGCCACCAAAAAATAAGGATTATAATCTTCATAAAAATTCGATACATTTTGAGATGCAAAAAACCGCCAGCTTCTAGTTATTCATTTCACAACGTTATGGAATTTTTAAATTTCGAACCAGGTTGCGTATGAGTATTTTTAATTCCCAGGTAATCATAGAAAACATACAATATCTTGGCATCTAGTGGATGGATTGTGATCATTTAAATCCTAAAATGTTAAGAACATATTAGGCCTCAATATTATAGAAGGATTGAAATTTTTCAAAATACTTTTCATGGCCTACAGAAGACTTGAAATTGTAATTTAAAAAAAAAAAAAAAAATTCAAAGCCTTAGAATTTTTAAAAATATTTTTTCTGGATCTACAGAATGCTTGGAGTTTTTGCAAATATTTTTCATTGTCTTAATCAAGACTTAGAATTATTAAACAGATTTTTATAGCCAACATAAGGATTTCAATTCAAAAAAAAAAATATTCTTCATGGTCTACAGAAGACTCTATAAGCAATATACTGTTATACAAATGTTTAAGATTTTTTTCAATCAATTTAACTTATCCTTATATTTACGCAATGATTAGAAACTCCCTTATAATTTGTAATACCAAAAATCGCAAGCTTCTACTAGCTAGTCATTCAAAGAAGTTATGAAATTTTTAAATTTGGAACTAGGTTGCGTATGATTGTTATTAATTCAGAGGTAGCATTAGTAAATCAGCAATATTTCGGAATCGAGTGAATGGATTTAGCTCAATTAAAGCATGATACGTTAAGAACATATTAGGCCACACTATTATAAAAGCCCTGGAACTTTCAAAGTAGTTTTAATGACCTACAGAAGACTTGGAATTAAAAAAATTGTTTTGCATGGTCTACAGAGGATGTCAAGAAATGTTAAAAAAATATTTTTTTCATACATAGCTGGGAGTTTAAAAGTAATATTTGCTGATGGTTTCCATATATTTTATAATACAAAAAACCGCAAGCCTCTAGCTAGTCATTCAAAGAAGTTATGAAATTTTTAAATTTGGAACTAGGTTGCGTATGATTGTTATTAATTCAGAGGTAGTACAAGGAAAACAGCAATATCTCGGAATCGAGTGAATGGATTTAGTTCAATGAAAGCAGAACATGTGAAGAACATATTAGGTCACAATATTATAAAAGTCCTGGAATTTTCAAAGTAGTTTTAATGACCTGCAGAAGACTTAGAATTTAAAATTTCTACAGGGGATGTGATGAAATGTTAAAAAATATTTTTTTCAAATATAGCTGGAATTTTGAAAAAAAATGTTTGTTGATGGTTTCAATATATTTTATAATACCAAAAAACCGCAAGCCTCTAGCTAGTCATTCAAAGAAGTTATGGAATTTTTAAATTTGGTACAAGGTTGCGTATGATTGTTATTAATTCAGAGGTAACATAAGTAAATCGGCAATATCTCGGAATCGATTGAATGGATTTAGCTCAATTAAAGCATGATATGTTAAGAACATATTAGGCCACAATATTATAAAAGTCCTGGAATTTTCAAAATAGTTTTAAAGGCCTACAGAAGGCTTAGATTTAAAAAAAATGTCACGGTCTTCAAAGTTCAAAAAATTATTTGTTCATGCATAACTGATGATTCGGGTTTATAGTGAAGTACAGGCGGTTTTGAAAAAAATATGTTGGGACCTATACAGGGCTAGCAATTGTCAACAATATTTTGTTCATGGCCAGCAGAAGATACGGAAGTTGCAAAAGAAAAAAAAAACATGAACTACATTGGGCTTGGCATTTTAAGAAATATTTTTTTGTGGCCTATAGAATTCTTGGAAATTTCAAAAGTATACAATAAATGTAATTTAGGAGCCTCTGAAGAGCTCCTGTTCGAAACACTCACATAAGGCATGGAATGTGTTGAAATTTATTATCATGGATCTACACAATGCTCGGATTTTTTTTTTTAAATATTAGTTCTTAGAACTGCACGGTTTGGGGCGAATTCTTTGGGCGCTGTAGACTTTTTTCAGGATATTCAGTATCCCGTCACATTTATGAATTTTTTAAGAAATTCCATACATTTTATAATACAAACAACCGCAAGCATCTGGGTAGTCATTTGCGGAAGTTATGGAATTTTTGGCTTGGAACCATGCTGCGTATGAGTGTTATTAATTTTGAGGTAACATTAGTAAATCAGCAATATCTCCGGATCTAGTGGGTGGATAGTGATCATTTAAAGCCAGAAATATTAGTGACATACTAGGCAACAATATTCATTTTGTCTGAAATGAAAAATTTGGGACCTTTACAGGGCTAGTAATTGTCAACAATATTTTGTTCATGACCTGCAGAAGATACGGAAGTTGCAAAAGAAAAAACATGAACTACAGTGGGCTTGGCATTTTAAGAAATATTTTTTTGTGGCCTATAGAAGTCTTGGAAATTTCAAAACTATACAATAAATGTATTTTATGACCTTTTGAATAGCTTGAATTTTTTTTAAAAACCCTTTTCCAAACACTCACTTAAGGCTTGGATTTATTAGAAATTTATTATCACGGGCCTAACTATTTTGTATATATTAGTTCTTGGACCTGTACGGTTTGGAGCGAATTCTTTGGGCGTAATTACAATACAAAAAACTGCAAGCGTCTAGGTCGTCATTTGCGAAAGTTATGGAATTTTTAAATTTGGTACCAGGTTGCGTATGAGTGTTATTAATTTTGAGGTGATATTAGTAAATAAGCAATATCTCGCGATCTAGTGAATGGATTTTGCCAATTTATAGCTTGCAGTGTTGTGAAGATATCAGGCCATAATAAAATAATTTGTTTCGCAAATATAGAAATATGTAATTAAATTTAAATGCAATGTTTTGTAATTTCTATTCAAATCGATTAAAATTTTAGTAGAAAATCGTTTATGTGTATATTATTTTAATGGATTTTCGGTGATGTTTCATGGTATAATAATAAATGAATATATATGCTATTTTACCTCTCTTTCAATTGTCATTTGACTTCTCTTATGGAAGTTGAAACTATTCTCCTAGGACTTTTTAACTAATCTCGTTCCTCCTCTTTTACTCTCTATCACTCCCTTTTAGCCTAAATCTGCTAATGCACTACAACTCCACTCTCTAATGTTATTTTAGATTCCAACTATCTCTTCGAACGGAGTGCAAATGGGATGAACACAAAATTTCGAAACGAATTGAAATCTAGTCAGGAAATTAAAGGATTATCATTGCAAAACTAGGAAATTCATTTGGTTTTTATTATGGAGAAGAATCGACAACAAAAATCAGAAAGCAACCAACCTTCAAACATGTTTGTAATGATTTCAATGCCGTTCACCTTTCTCTGCTCCCCCTACAGAGAATATCTGCTCTTTGACTTTTCTCCAATTCTATTTGTCTGCTCCGATGGCAGGATATTTGAAATAAATCAAAAATTATTTTAAAAAAAATTTACACCATTTGCAAAAGTGAGTTCAATGCGGCAATTTGGGTTCAATCGCTTTGATTCGTGTGTGGTGTGCGGGGGGTGTGAAAACGGAAATTGTTTGGCAAATTTATGAATTGCCTTTTCTCCACGTAGGCCATAAGAGGGCGAAGAAAATTTTGTCTTTCCCTGACTGATGGGATTTGGAAAACAGGAAATGTGATGCTTTCTTTCTATTCCGATTGGAAAAAAATATTTTAATAAGGAAATAGATTTTTAAGAGCATTCATATATTGAGGCGTATGATTTATATCAACACTCATACGCTCTCCAAACTTTTTCATTATTAAGAAAGTAATTTTATAAAGATTTCGAACTTTAAGATACTTTTTTTTGATTTTTAAAAATAAAACATGTAATTACAAAATTATTAGTTATAAATTCGTGCTCTTTCCTCATTGTCATTATTTTAAGTGGTGAAAAAAAGTTTCAAAAAATCTTACAACCTTAAGCCACTTACACAACAAATTTTTATTCATTACTCCAAGCAAGCTATTGTTTAGAAAGTTTGGTTTTTTTATTTCTAAGCCCCGAGCACAATGGTTTTAAAGATTTCTAGGAAAGCCAAGTTGTACGATAAAAGTACATTAACATATAATGTCCAAAATTTTTTCCAAGGCATTAAAATTTATTTGTAACAACTGGTAAAATTCTCACGCATCATTAGCCCTACTTAATAACTATTTTAGGTAATTCTTTATTGGCTAATGAGAAAAAACTAAACTTTTTTCACAATAAATAAAAAATAATTTTTGCTATAAAAGCATAAATTGGAATAAACAAAAACATATTTGAATTTAATTAGAAAAAAAATGTTCATTACAATTTTCCACTTTCGAGAAAAGAAATGTAATTTTTTAAAGGAATTGTTAGACACTTTGCTATCAAATATTGTGGCCTAATGTGTTCTGAACATTTCAAGCTTTAAATGAACGCAATCCATCTGCTAGGTCCCGAGATATTGCTGATTTACTAATATTACCTCGGAATTAATAATAATCATACGCAACCTGGTTCCAAATTTAAAAATTCAATAACTCACTCAAATGATTAGCTTGACGCGTGCGATTTTTTGTATTATAAAATTTTTGTATTATGGAATTTTCTATAAATTGCAGTATATAGGTCTACAAAAATATTTTTAAAAAAAATATGTTCATTACAATTTTCCACTTTCAAGAAATGTAAATGTAATTTTTTAAAGGAATTGTTAGACACTTTGCTATCAAATATTGTGGCCTAATGTGTTCTGAACATTTCAAGCTTTAAATGAACGCAATCCATCCACTAGGTCCCGAGATAATGCTAAATTACAAATACTACCTCGGAATTAATAACAATCATACGCTCCTAAGTTCAAAATTTAAAAATTCAATAACTCATTCCAATGGCCAGCTTGACGATTGCGATTTTTTGTATTAGAAAATTTATGGAATTTTCTCTAAATTGCAGTACATAGGCCTCAAAAAATATTTCGAAAAATTTATGGCTTATATTACGCTCTAAAAAAATATTTTTGAAAATTATTTTTGAAAACTACAAATCTTATATTAATTTTCTTTATATTTATGTCATATTAAAAAATGTATAATGTATTTAATATTGTGGCCTAATGTGTTCTGAACATTTCAAGCTTAAAATGAGCGCAATCCATCCACTAGGTCCCGAGATATTGCTGATTTACTAATATTACCTCGGAATTAATAACAATCATACGCTCCTAGGTTCAAAACTTAAAAATTCAATAACTCATTCCAATGGCCAGCTTGACGCTTGCGATTTTTTGTATTATAAAATTTCTGGAATTTTCTATAAATTGCAGTATATAGGCCTCCACAAATATTTTGAAAAATTCATGACTTTAAATTTTTTTTGAAAATTATTTTTGAAAACTTCAAATCTTATATTAATTTTCTTTATATTTATGTCATATTAAAAAATGTATCATGTATTTAATATTGTGGCCTAATGTGTTCTGAACATTTCAAGCTTTAAATGAACGCAATCCATCCACTAGGTCCCGAGATAATGCTAAATTACAAATACTACCTCGGAATTAATAACAATCATACGCAACCTGGTTCCAAATTAAAAAGTTCCATAACTTCTTTAAATGACTAGCTAGACACTTGCGATTTTTTGTATTATAATTTCCTGGGGTTTTTCTAATATTTTCAGTGCATACATATGTATTATTCAAGCTTGAAATATCCGATTCGATGGTCTCTCAAAAAAAAATATTTTTTTTTTCAAAATTCACTACATGTGTTGCTATCCTTGTATTTTTTTAAAATACCAGATAGGAGATAGTCTCTAGACAAAAAATTTTATCTCCCTCTATTATATTTGTAGCTTTAAGTCCATGTGCGTTTCCATCCAGACAGAAAAACAAAAATGTATGGTCGAGTACACACAATGGAACAATTTGTGTGTGTGTGTGTATCGGGTTGGCCAGAGGTCAGCCATGTGTATTGGCATTGGCGCTAGGGTATTTAAAGATCAAAGCTTGACCAAATCAAAACAGAAACATTTGTTAGAGTATCAGAACAAAAAAAAAACAGAAAGACAAACACACTGGAAATTGCAATCGAATCAATTGAATGCCGGAAACGGAAGTAGCTTGACTCTGGTAAATAGGAAATTACATCAAAATGAGCCATATTGGGAACAATGACAAAAAAGAACACAACAACAATTGGTATAATAAGGGAAGTTAAAAAAATAATAAAAGGTTTTGGAAAAAACATAGTTCCGAATTGAAGAGGGTTTTGAAAATAATTGACCTTATGTGACGGTGGAAAAAAATACCCCATGCTACTGTGGAACTCTATTCGATGGAAATAATCAAACTTTTATAATTTTTCTAACCTTCCGTAAACTTTTCCCATGTGTGTGTGTGTGTGTGTGTGTGTGTTGGCAAAATTGCCCTGCCTGTCCATTAGCCTTCATAATAAAATATTTCAACCTTACATCCTTTACCCTCTCGGTCTATCGGTTTGTCTGTCCTTCTCTCTCTGTGTGTGTGTGTTCTGTAAGTTTTCATAAAACTCATAATGAATTCCAATCGAATTATTATCAAAATTCAATTCAATTGAAAAATGTCGAAACGAGTGGAAGACGAAACAATCATTTAAAAGTCAAAGGAAATCGACAGAGAACAAGGAAATGGAAACGAATGACAAACGAATTTGATTTTGAGGAAATTTCTACAGAAAAAAACAAAAACAAAAAATAAACCAAATCGAATCGAATCGATTCGAATGATAAATGTTATTATACAACATGGCAAATGATGATGATGATGATTGTCAGATGAAAGGTAGGCAAACAGTTATTCTATTCTTTTGATTCGGATAATTTATGATTATTTATTGTGATACAAAAATATCAATAACAATTCGATAAAAGAGAAAAGTAATTTGATATGGGTTTTGATAAGTGATTTCAGGGGAAAAAGAAAAGAAAGTATCGAAAAACAAATATTAAATTTAGAGAGTGAGAAAAAAATATTTTTTAATCGAAAAAAGGATTTAATACCTTGGAAGCATAGGTCTTTTTAAATCATATGATATATTTAATATGTGGCCTAATGTGTTCTGAATAATTCAGGCTTTAAATGAGCGCAATCCATCCACTAGATCCCGAGATATTCCTGATTTACTAATGTTACCTCTGAATTAATAACAATCATACGCAACCAGGTACCAATTTTAAAAATTCAATATCTTCTTCAAAATAACAGATATATGCTTGGAATTTTTTGTATTATAAAACAAAAGTAATTTTCTAATACTTAGGTTACATCGATATATAGAATTGATGCTAAATTGGACCTTAGAAAAATATATTTATTTATATTCACGGCCTCTGTAAAGCTATAGAAAAATATTAAAAAAAAAATCTAGGCCTTTGCTGGTCCATGAAGAAATATTTTCAAAAAATCTAAAATGACGGTTATGAACCCAAGTTCACATATTTTACGTCTCAAATATGGCAATTTAAAACCGGGCCGACTGTATGATATCAAAATGCCAAAATTCGTGCAAATCGAATGATTTTCAGGGACTTTGGTGCACCATTTACCTAAAATCGGGCGAAACTATATATGGGAGCTATATCTAAATCTGGACCGATTTTCACGAAGCTAAGCACACATCATTCTAGACTTAATTCAGTACGCTTTGCCATAATTCGTGCAAATCAAAAGATTTGCAGGGACTTTGATGCACCATTTGGCTAGAATCGGGCGAAACTATATATGGGAGCTATATCTAAATTTGAACCGATTTTCACGAAACTTAGCACACATCATTCTAGACATAATTTAGTACGCCGTACCAAAATTCGTGCAAATCGAATGATTTTCAGGGACTTTGGTGCACCATTTACAGTGTGGTGAAGGGTATAAATATTTAATTTTTTCGTACCAGGTGACGTATGACTGTTATTAATTATGAGGTTACTTTACTAAATTGACAATATCTCAGGATCGATTAGAGCAATTTCGGTCATTTAAAATGTAAAATATTCAGCAGGCTTCAGACTATTGTAATCATAGAAAATATAATACATTAGTAGGCTTAGAGTAATCAAAATAAATCGAAAATAAACTCAAGAGGTCCTTGGCGTTATTTAAAATTTGATTAAAGGTGATTAAAGGGTTTGAAATAATTTACAGGAAGCCCTATCAACATATCGCTCATTTGCTGCAAAAGAAGCATTAATCAAAAAACGTGATTTTAGAGTGAATGATGCACGATTGTTCGCTATAATAGACCTCATCTTGTGTAAAAAATTATATGAATATCTCTCTAATTGAGAAGTTCCTCTGTCCCATATAAAGTTATGCCTGTCTTGCAGCAAATGAGCGATATGATCTAACACTAAAGGATTTTTGGGAAGTGTCTGCAATTCGAAACAAAATAATTGTTATATTTCCATTAAAAACAATATATTTTATTCTGCTACAATGTGCTTTAATTCTGGAGATTTCATCGCAAAATTGTATATTTAATTTCAAAACTGAGTTGGCCAAATTCGCCCATTTAAAAATCCAAAATATGGAAAGGGGTTTAAGCTATTACAATTTCAAAAATTTATCCCTGAAAAATGATGATATTTGAAGAAATTTCAAAATATTTCATTTTTGTACCTGGTGACGTATGACTATTATTAATTATGAGGTTACTTTACAAAATTGACAATATCTCAGGACTGAGTGGAGCAATTTCGTTGATTTAAATTGTGAAGTATTACAGAGGCTTCAGACTATCATAATCTATATGAAAATAATAAAGACTAACAACACAAAAGTCAGAAATTTGCTACAGAAATTTAGAAAATTCTTTCCCAGGTGACGTATGACTATTATTAATTATGAGGTTACTTTACAAAAGTGGCAATATATCAGGACTGAGTGGAGCAATTTCGTTGATTTAAATTGTGAAGTGTTCCAGAGGCTTCAGACTATCATAATCCATAAAAATACAAAAAAGATTACCTACACAAAAGTCTTAAATTTGCCACAGAAAGTTAAAAACTTTTTCCCAAAAAAAGTAAAAATTTTATTTTTTGATCCAGACTGCAGAATTTAAAAAATCCAAGACCAAGACTATATCTCTAAACTTAGAAAATTGTTTTTAAAAAATCCAGGCCTTCTATAAGGCTTTAGAAAAATATTTTAAACAAATAATCCTAAAAATTTAAGTTATTTGATGCAATTTCAAAATATTCCATTTTTGGTACCAGGTGACGTATGACTATTATTAATTATGTGGTTACTTTACAAAAGTGGCAATATCTCAGGACTGAGTGGATCAATTTCGTTGATTTAAATTGTGAGGGACTCTAAAGGCTTTAGACTATCATAGATTATATAAATATAATAAAGTTTAACTACACAAAAATCTGAAATTTGCTACAGAAAGTTAGAAATGTTTTCCCAAAAAAGTAAAAAAAAAATATTTTTTTATCTTTTTCGATCGAATTTGAAATATTTATTCGAAACAAAAGAAAATCACATTTATTCCACATTACAAATGACACACTTTTAAATGTCTGTAAGTCGAGTTTCCATATATGAGTGTGTGTATGTGTCAGATTTTTTTGTGTCTCCCAACAAAAGCATTTGGAATTGTTTGTCCACTTTATTGTAATAGACAACGGTTCATTAAATGTCTATTTGTTGGTATGTAGGTGGGAGTGTGTGAGTGTTAGCAGACACTGAGAGAAGAGACATTTTTTCCTTTGTCAAACAAATGCCGTAAAATCCCTTTCTATTTTTCCCCTTCCATCCCGCATTCTTTTTTCTTTGTGTAATGGGCATTTAGTTTCCTTCTCACAGGTCCCAATAACAAAGTGTCTGAGTATAGGAAGAAAAAAAAAATTATATCTAAAATGTGGAACATTTCAAATAATTTTTTTCATATTTGCAGATATGTCTAAGTGTTGTACTTACAACAGATTTCTACCCTCCTTCGTCTTTGCGTCCCATTTTTCCTGGCTTCCATTAAAATGTAAGTTTAATTTGTATTTATTTGCACTACATATGATGGCAATGTGCGATTTACAGGATATCAAATTTAGCACATGGTGTGTGTGTGTGTGTGTATGAAACGCATACACACAAGGCAGGCAGAAGAAAAAAATATAGAAACTGTTACACACTACAATACTTTGTCACATGTAGGCTATTTCTTTTTTTTTTCGAAAAAATTCTCTCGTTTACAGGCTGCTGTTTTAATTGTATCCTTACCATAAAACTCTGTGAGTGTGTGTGAGAGATTTTGTCTGAGCACTCACACAAACATCCTGAAGTGTAGCTGAGAAAAAAAACTCTGAAACTACACAACAAACTGTTGCAAAATTTAAATTTAGATTAGTATTATCCTTTTTCTCAAGGATCTGTTTAGGATTTTTATTTCAGTTTTTGTTTTTTGGTTTTAATTTTTCCACGTACATGTTTTTGATTAAAAAATAAATACATATATAATTTTTTGTTAATCTCTGGTCTTAAATATTTGTCCTTTATTGCAATACATGAATGTCCTGTTTTTTTTTTGCTGATGTTCCTCTTTCAACAGTTGCGTAAATATGGGTGGTTTTTATGTGAATGTCCTTGCTATACAGCCATGGCTCTGTGCCAGTAGTGGTACAGCTATTGGAAGTAGCAACCCAGATTCTTAAAACATCTCTTAAACAAAAAATAACCAACAACAACAACAAACTGATATTAAACAAAGTCCTTGCAAGCTCTCTCTCTCTCCTTCAATGCCTACCCATCTCTCTCCTCCTTCCCCTTGGTGGCTAAAAACATGCCTTACACCATAGAAACTAAACAAAAGAATGAAAACTATGGCAAAGCTGACAGTATTATCCTTCAAAAAAATAACACACACAAAAACAACAACAACAAAGAAATATTCCTTTCTGTGTTTTGTTGTGAGTTTTTCTATCTAGCTCTCTCTCTCTCTCTCCCTTTCCCAATGTGCGTTCCCCATTTCCTTGTTTTAGAAGAAACGAAACATACAACAAAAACAAACATGTAAAGTGTTTTGGTGAAGAATTGTCAGGAAGAGACCAAAAACAACAACAACAACAACAAAATTTCATTATTGTCATTTGGTGTCCTTCTTGCCGAATGCAGGCTACTGCTGTTTTTTGATTTGGTAGTTTATTACAATTCCCGAGATTTTCTTCTGCTCTCCACTTTTTTGTGGTTTTATAGGGAATGGAAATAGATTTTATATGGGATTTGAAACAAAACAAAAAAACCCTATTGGATTTTATTTTATTCGAGATCAACAATATTGACATGTGTTGAATAAAAAAAAATTATAAGGAAACAATAACTGTGTCAAATATACAGTTGCCTGGATTGTAACAAAAAAATTAAAAAACTAATTTCTTATATTTTTATTAATTAAAAAATATTTAAAAAAAATATTAAAATTATATTTCTAACACAGCATTATAGCCTAATGTCTTCCGATTATATTAAGCCTTAAATGAACAAAATTGAACCGCTACGTCCGGAGATATTGCAATTTTACTGAAGATACCTCATAATTAAAAATAATCATACGCACCCAAGGCGGAAATTAAAAATATTGAAAAATGCCATTAAAACGCAGGAATATTTTTTTTTTGTGCCCCCATAAAATCAATAAATATTTAAATTAAATTTATGATAACTTAAGTTTCCACTACATTTCCAGGTACTTCTCTATTTGAGATTCCATATAGAATGATAAATTGTTTCAAAAAAATAAACTTAAAAAAAATATTTTATATTTTATTAATTAAAATTTAAAAAAAAATATTTAAATTTTATTTCTAC
>NW_026874137.1:0-15729 GCF_032173495.1 Musca vetustissima | reverse complement strand
GAGGTTAAGTGCTAACAAAAAACCAGTGAGCGGAGCAGTATAGTCGGACGGGGCCGACCATACGATACCCTACACAACTACCACGAACTCTAACTTTCTGAGGCTGTTTATTCCGAGTCAGAGTAATATTTCGTGATATTTGCCCCCTTATGTCCGTTTAGAGGTCAACAACACCTCTTCCTTACTTTTTCGAATATTCAGTACAGTCCTTCTAATTACTTGTCCAGATTACCTTCACGGTGGAGTGTGTTGTGATTTTCGGATTATACTCGACTCGAAAACACATAAAAAATTAAGTTTTCGGTCCATTTCATCCCAAAATTTTAATCTGATCATCACCGAAAATTGTAGGCGTTGTTCTTGACCATAACTGGAACTTCATGAAAAATTTTAAAGCCATTAGTGCGATATTTCCCCCTCTAATGTGGTAATGGGTTACTAAATGATATCTGAAAACGTAAGCACCTGTAAATATTTGATGTAACTCCCACATCTGATAAGATACATCACTATATTTGGTATCAATTTAAAGGGCAACCACTCATCTTGGATATGCTATCAACTCCTCGGGTCTACATCCTCCAGGAGTAAATATATATGCCATAGAATACAAATTTTGTCATTTTTCACACAAAAGTCAGGGTCCATTTGACCGGCTAAATATTGACCGATCTTTATCAAAACATGCATGCTTATTCTCTGGCCCAATCCCCTTCTCCATGCAAAAATTCGCGGTGTTTGGGCCATAATTGCGGCCTCTGGAGCGACCAGAAAAACCGACAAAAATAATGTTTTTGGTCCATTTCATCCCCTAAATATTATCCGATCTTTTCCAAAAACAATAGGGGTCTTCATTGGCCAGAACCCAATCTACATGCAAAATTTCATGAAGATTGGTCCATAACTGTGGCCTGTATCGTGTTTACAAATTATAATGGACAGACGGACGGACGGACACACATGTCTAGATCGATTCAGCTAGTCGAGATATGACGATCGGTATACTTAAAGGTGGGTCTAGGACCAATATTTCGCAGCGTTACAAACATTTGGGGCTGCACAAAGCTATAATACCCTGACAACATAGTTGTGTAGGGTATAATAAATGGGAACTTAAATTTAAACGTATATATGATTGAATTTATATTTGTGGTTGGCATGCTAATCGGTTTCATCTTAAATTATATTTTAATAATTTATTGTGGTATCCTCTACAAAAATAAATAATTATTCGGAAATCAAAAATAACAAAAATCGGACACATAACCAAGGGAATAAAACACTTAATACAATATTCATCACATACCTGGTGGGATATGTCAACTATGGTCCATCAACTACAAAAAATTTAACTGCAGAATCGAATATCGATTTTATAAAATGTGCTTTATCAAAATATTGGTTCTAGGCCCCATGTTTCTTTAGACCAAACCCGTTTGGGAAAATTTGGATTTCATCCAAATTTGGACAACTTATTATTTCTTCCAAACTTAGTTCAAATTCGAAGATCAGATCAAGTAGGAAGATGCGACCCATTGGTCCAGTCCTAACTTTTCACCCCCACAAATGGTCAACATTTTCAATATTTATACCCTTTACCACACTGTGGTACAGGGTATTATGTCGTTGTGCATAAGGAAACGAGATACACATATGATTCCTTTTGAGAATATGCATAGAATAACTCTTTAGGTCGATTTACGCATGTCCGTCTGTGTGTCCATGTTAAATTGTTAACAAAGTACAGGTCGTATTTATGATCCGAATTGGATGAAATTTGGCACAGGTCACTTATTTGGCGCAAGGACGAACCCTATTATAATTGGGAAAAATCGGTTCAGATTTAGATATAGCTCTCATATATCTAAAGTCTCTATAAATCATTTGATTTTCACGAAATTTGGCATGGTGTACTGAATTGGGCATAGAATGATGTGTGCTAAGATTCGGAAAAATCGGTTCAGATTTAAATATAGCTCCCATATATATTTTCGTCCAATTTAAGGTAAATGGTGCACCAAAGTATCTATATTTCTTTCGATTTACACGAAATTTGGCACTGCGTACTGAACTAGGCCTAGAATGATATGTAATAAGTTTCGTATTTATGATCCGAATTGGATGAAATTTGGCACAGGTCACTTATTTGGCGCAAGGACGAACTCTATTATAATTGGGAAAAATCGGTTCAGATTTAGATATAGCTCTCATATATATTTTCGTCCGATTTAATGTAAATGGTGCACCAAAGTCCCTATAAATCATTCGATTTTCACGAAATTTGGCATGGTGTACTGAATTGGGCCTAGAATGATGTGTGCTAAGTTTCGGAAAAATCGGTTCAGATCTAGATATAGCTCCCATATATATTTTCGTCCGATTTAAGGTAAATGTTGTACCAAAGTCCCTATATATCTTTCGATTTGCACACAATTTGGCACAAGTCTAGAATGAAGTGTGATAAGTTTCGTGAAAATCGGTTCAGATTTAGATACAGCTCCCATATATAGTTTCGTCCGATTTCATGTAAATGGTGCCCCAGAGTCCCTATATATTTTTCGATTTACACGAAATTTGGCACAGCGTACTGAATTAGGCCTAGAATGATGTGTGATGAGTTTCGTGAAAATCGGTTCAGATTTAGATATAGCTACCATATACATTTTCGTCCGATTTAATGTAAATGGTGCACCAAAGACTCTACTTTACTTTACTACTTTCCTTACTGGTTAATGGATATTTAATGGATGTGCCCTCAGCCTTATGGCTAATGTATAAACTTTGATGAGGTGATAATTTTCCTTATCGAAATATTGAGTCTAGATCCAATGTTTCTGTGGACCAAATCCGTTTCGGAAAATTGGGATTTCATCCAAACCTTGCACACCTTATTATTTCTTCCAAAGTTAGTTCAAGTTCGAAGATGGGGAATATCGATCCACTCCTCCCACACAAAATGGTCAAAATTGTGCAAAAAATTAATTTTATATTATGCGAAAG
The DNA here is from genome assembly GCF_032173495.1 of Musca vetustissima. NCBI lineage: Eukaryota > Metazoa > Arthropoda > Insecta > Diptera > Muscidae > Musca > Musca vetustissima. The sequence goes on along the minus strand of NW_026874137.1, from coordinate 12,729 downwards.
GACTATCCTATTTGAACCAAACTTTGTACAACCAATTATCTTAACCAAGTTCCGATGCAGATATAGCTCCCATATATATTTTCTTCCTATTTGGTATAAATGTTGCAATAAAGAGCACATATTTGTTCCATATACACGAAATTTTTCCATGTGTACTGAAGTGTGTGAGTTAATTTTTATAGATATCTGTTTAGATCCCATATATACTCATGTGTCATTTAATTCAAATGGTGCACCAAAAAACCTATGCTTGTTCGATTTATGTTCACTATTTGACGGAAGTATACCCAAATACATTTTTTGACACCACATTCGTAGTCTGATATTATTGTGTCCTCAATTAACAAAACTTGTTAACATTGATTAACATGTTCCTTAATCGCGACATGGTCATTCGGAAATGAGAATAATCGCAGGGTTACGCCGATTCAATTTAAACATAGGCTTTGGCTGTTCTGTATATAATAATGACACCTAGAACGACTTGAAAATCTTATGAAAATAAGGTTTTCGGTTCATAGCACCCCTAAATATCATTTCAACATTACCGAAAATTATAGACGTGGTATTTGACGATAACAAAAACTTCATGTAAAATTGTTTATTATCTAGCCAAATACCCTTCCTTGTGTAAAATTTCGCGATCAAAATTGTGGCGTCTAGAGCGACTAGAACAAAAGACAACAATAACGTTTTTGGTCCATTTCGTCCCCTAAATATCAAAAACAATATGGGCCTTTATTGGCCAGAACCGGTCCTTCATGAACAATTTCGTGTTTACAAAACATAATATACAGACTGACGGACACACATATCTAGATCGACTCAGTTAGTAGAAATATGACTCCGACAACATAGTTGTGTAGGTTATAAAAATGTGTGGTCCTAAATGTTTCTTTGCTCCTCCATTGTGTCCAAAAAGCAAAATAAAATAATTCGTACTAACCTTGAGTTTACTATAAAGGCCGTTCCCACGTAGCGTATACGCACGACAACGCATTTATATGAATTAATATAATTCATACGCAGATAGTTCTGCAAAATGCAATTACTCAGCTATAAAAAGAGCGATAAAACCCATTTTAAGAGAGAGTCATTATGTTGTAACGTAATGCGCATGCTTGAGTAAAAAGGTCCTTGTTCCATGCTCACGTTTCACCCGTTTTTATCCAATGTTTTCATTTTGTTTTGTTGTCCTTATCCAAAGTAAACATTTACTTGTCCATTAGTTTGGAGCACGTGATTCCATCTGACACCAAGGGAACGGATATGCTTGCTATATGTATGAAAGACCCGCAACTTTTTTAAAGGATAAAATTACAAAAAAGGGCATGACAATGAAATTTGTTCTTTTGTCCGGCATGCACAAATACACATCAAGTTGGGGTTTGACTTGTGACATAAGGATGAAGGTTGTCAGGGATTGTTTATTAGGGTGGGCCATTTTGACACTTTTTTCTCTGATTGGAAACGGCTACCTGGGAAAAGAGGCCCATTCATACCAGGAATACACCTGTAAAATTTTATTTGAATCGATCAATACCTTCTGTTCGTCAATTTTTGAAAATTCAACTAAAAACACTAAAAATTAGATTTTCTAGAAAATGGGCTTAACATTGTCATTAATGCGTTGTAAGAAATGTTTGTGAAGAAAAGTCATCAGAAAGGACCACAAGTTCAAAATCGATACCTAAAAGTGGTCCTAGTTTATCCACCAGAAGTAGAGGAAGGAGCCAAAAATACGAATTTTCACGTAAAACGAAGAAACATTTGTGCAGCATTCTGATCACTTGCTAACACCTGGTCAAGCGACCCAGAGCACACCACGTAGAGGTACATGCACTTCGAGCTCCACCTACGCCCTACCAAACCAATCAACCCTATGTAAAAAGTGACAATTACGACTTAGTGCAGTCGAAAGTACCATTTGCTAAAAATCGGACGAAAATTTATATGGGAGCTATACATAAATCTGAACCGATTTTCACCAATTTCCATGGGGCATATAAATGATATGTTCCTAAATTTCATTCCATTCGGATAATAAATGCGACCTGCAATTTGTTTAACACGGACAATCAGACAGACGGACCGACAGACGGACAGACCGACGGACATGTCTAAATCGACTCAGAAAATGATCCTGAATATTCTCAAAAAGAACCATGGGTCTATCTCGATTCCTTGTGCCAGTTACAAACATATGCACAAAGACATAATACCGCAGTGTGGTGAAGGGTTTTAAAAATATCATCACAATGCACTTATACAGGCAAACAAAAATAAACTTACGAAACACGCCAAAAAGATTATTTTCCAATGATGTGAATTATGGTGTGTGTATGCGTTCTCTTTAATCTTTTTATAAAATTACATTATGACCCAGCAAACCAAAGTAAAAGTATGACGAATAAGTTTGTTCAATATTTAGAATGTATTACGACATACTTTTTCGGATTTGCTAGCATACCTAAAGTAGGTACGGATATTTATACGGGGACTATTTCATTGTAAATAGTCTAACACAAGACCATATTTTGATGAACTTAACATCAGTTTGGAAGTGGTATGCCAATTAGAAGTCATTTTGGATATTCTGAGGATTACATACCATTTTGGCGAGACCCTCTAATAGAGCTATGCCGACTACTACAATCAATAATATTCTTGTCCAGTGTAAAATTCTATGACAATTTACGCGTCTGTGTCTATCTATTGTGGTCACTCTAGCTATATCGGTTTACGTTTAGGCATAGCCCCCACCTAAGTTTGGCCTTCAATTTTCGATATTTTTGAGTTCTTGATTGCGTTTTCCAACCGATTTATTATTAAATCCATTTAAATCAAACTATTAATTATGGTACAACACAGACCGCTGTTCAAAATTTAATCTCAATTCGAAATCAGTTCATTATTTGGTGCACAATATACAGGAGGAATATTTGCATCTAAACCAATTTTTACAATACTCAATATTCTAGGCTCAAGTTAATACCTTAACATAACACATGTTAGAATATACATACTAATACCAGTGAGCGGGGCAGTATAGTCGGACGGGGCCGACCATATTATACCCTTCACAACTTCTACGAAAATCTAACTTTGTGTGGTACTACATTCTGAGCTTGGGCAATACTTCGCGATATTTGCACCCCTTGACGATTAGAGGTCAACAAATATTATTACTAATATTCAGTACAGCCCTTCTAATTACTTGTTCAGATTTCCTTCACCGTGGGTTGTGTTGTAATGTTCGGCTTTCAGTTGTGGCCTATAGATCGACTCAAAAAAACACAACAAACTAAGTTTTCGATCGACTTCATCCCAATACTATTATTTGATCATCATCGAAAATTATAAGCGTTGCTCTTGACCATACCTGGATCCTCATGAAAAATTTCAAAGCGATTAGAGCTATATTTCCGCCATCTAGTGTGGTAATGGGTTACTAAATGATACCTCAGTACGTAAGCACCTGTAAATATTTAAGTATAACTCCCACATCTGAGTACATACGACAATATAAATGGTATCAAATATTTTAAAGGTCAACCACTCCTCTTGGGTATGCTATCAACTTCTCGGGTCTTTGTTCTTTAGGGGTACGATTTTTTGTAAATGGTACAAAAAAATCGTACGAACAAATATTTATGGGAGCTATATCTAAATCTGAACCTATTTCAAAAAAACTTCACGGATATCAACATACAGTAATTTCAGTACGCCGTGTAACATTTTGTACCAATCGGATATACATTGACCATTTGAATCATTTACATAAAATCGGAGGACACTATATATGGGAGTTATATCTAAATCTGAACCGATTCCAACAAAACTTTGCATACATCAATCTGGAAGTAATTCAGTTAGCTGTACAAAATTTTGCCTTAATCGGACAAATATTGGCAGTATGGTGCTTCAGTTATTTCAAATCGGACGAAAATGTATAAGGAAGCTACATCTAAATCTGAACCGATTTCAAAAAAAATCTTGGACGTCAACATGCAGTAATTTCAGAACGCTGTGCAAATGTTTGTCTCTATCGGATAAACATTGCAAGCATCTGACCAATATTTCAACAAAACTTCGCATAATCAATTTGCATTGTATCGATCGTACAAATATTGGGGGTTTGGTGCACCATCTATTACAAATCGGACGTAGATATATATGGGAGCTGTATCTAAATCTTAACCGACTTCCACAAAACTTCGAATACATCAATATTGGCCTAATTAGAAAATTCTGCCTCAATCGGACAAATACTGTTAGTTTGGTGCACTATTTACCTAAAATCGGACGAAACTATATATGGGAGCTGTATCTAAATCTGAATCGATTTTCTTCAAATTCAATACGGCTAAATAAGTGAGCTGTGCCAAATTTCATCAAAATCGGATCATAAATGCGACCTTTGCTCACAAAAATACATGGACGGACAGACAGACGACATGCATAAATCGACTCAGAAAGTTATTCTATGCATATTCTCAAAAGGAATCATGGGCCTACCTCATTCCTTTTTCCTGTTACAAACATATGCACAAAATACATAATACCCTGTACCACAGTGTGGTGGAGGGCATAAATATATCAATTTACGCATGTCCGTCTGTTGAATCACGATAGAGATCGGATGGATTTTGGATACGTTTTTCAATCAACTTGGCTGTAATTTTGTATTTTGGGCACATCTCCGTACCTAAATTATTAATAGCGACCCCATTTCAGGGTATCCCTCATATAACGGTATTCCCAGTATTCGGTATTTTGGGGATTTTTGGGTAGCCCCCATAATATGGTACCTCCGATTGTTTTTTTCCATCAAATTGGCTGTAATTTGGTATTTTCGATTCTCATAGTGGTATCACAATATCTCTGCACTAAAAATTATTAATATGGACCCAAGTCGGTATTTTGAGACTTTTGGACTCGTTTTCAACCGAATTGGTTATAATTTGTTATTTTGTATTCTCATTGGCTGTCAAATATCACTACCAAAGAATATCAATATTGATATCTATTTTATTATAGCCCCATATAGCGGTAGACACAATATTAAATATTTTGAGAATTTCAACCATATTATTCTCACGTATTTTTGATATATTCAAGGTCCTATCATAATATGAGTTTTCTCTCAAGATTTAGATACTTTGATAGTCATCCTCTTGGAGAACGTTACTTTTTATAAATATGTCTGCTTGGATAATATTTCAGTTAGTTTGACTAAAGCTAAGTATCACAAAGCTATCAAGTGAAAAATTGAACATTGTCGAGTACACTTACTGCCTGATTTATAGGATTTAGCTTACTTGAATGAGTATGTGTGTGTGCAAGCGCGTGTGGGATGAGTGGCAATATCGAGAAAATCGACTAACAAAAGCCAATGAAAGCATAAGCAAATGGATCATTGAGATTTCCTGGCAAACAATATAACATATTGCAGCTGCTGTTGAATCATTATTGTTCTCTTGAATTGATGGTATTGTGGCATAGAGAGAAAAAAACGAAAACATTAAAACATAAATATACCAGTAAGGAAAGTAGTAAAGTCGGACGGGGCCGACTATATGATACCCTTCACCACTATGGGTATATCAAACAGGACAATTAACATGAAATTTGATGAAATAAAATATGTGATATTTATCTAAATGTGAATCTATCAAAATCTATACATAAACATGTCACTCGTTTGTTACAATGGAACAAAAATATGTAAATGGACTTCAAACAAATATAAATAGGTCATCCTTTGGGCTATGTCTGTACTTCTACAAAACGCAACTACGTAATTCTATGCTCAATTTTGTAAGTTGTGCATAATTTGATGTCAGTCTAACTAACTGAGGAGTTTGATGCCCAATTTACTTGAAATCGGGCGAAAATATATATGGAAGCTCTGTCCAAATATTAAGCGATTTCAAACAACCTTGACACAGGTTAGGTTATACTAATTTTAGAACGTTTTGTTCCTATCAGCCATTGGTTCCTTGGTGCGTCAATTACTTAAAATTAATCTATAATAAAAGGGAGCTATATCTAAATCTGGACCGATTTTCAGGAAACAAGGCAGACATCACACAAGGCTCAATTCAGTACGTTATGTCAAATTTCGTGCAAATCGAAAGATATATAGCGACACTGGTCCACCATTTACATGAAATCGGACGAAACTATATATGGGAGCTATATAGAAATCTGGACCGATTTTCCCGAAACTTGGCAGATATCACTCTAGGCTCAATTCAGTATGTTATGCCAAATTTCGTTTAAATCGAAGGATATATAGGGACTTTGGTGCACCATTTACATAAAATCGGACGAAACTATATATGGGAGCTATATCTAAATATGGACCGATTTTCTCGAAACTTGGCAGACATCACTCTAGGCTCAATTCAGTATATTATGCCAAATTTCGTGCAAATCTACGGCTATATAGGGACTTTGGAGCCCCATTTAATTGAAATCGGAAAAAACTATATATGGGACCTATATCTAAATCAGGACCGATTTTCACGAAACAAGGCAGACATCACTCTAGGCTCGAATCAGTACGTTATGCCAAATTTCGTGCAAATCGAAGGATATATAGGGACTTTGGTGCACCATTTACATAAAATCGGACGAAACTATATATGGGAGCTATATCTAAATCTGGACCGATATTCACGAAACTTGGCAGACATCACTCTAGGCTTAATTCAATACCTTATGCCAAATTTCGTGCAAATCAAAAGATATATAGGGACTTTGGGGCACCATTTACATGAAATCGGACGAAACTATATATGGGAGCTATATCTAAATCTGGACCGATTTTCACGAATCTTGGCAGACATCATTCTAGACGTAAATGATTAGGCTGTACCAAATTTCGTGCAAATCTAAAGATATATAGGGACCGTTTACATTAAATTTCGTGCACCAAATTTCGTGCACATCGAAGGATATTTAGGGACTTTGGTGCACATTTGTATGAAATCGGACGAAACTATATATGGGAGCTATATCTAAATCTGGACCGATTTTCACGAAACAAGGCAGCCATCACGCAAGGCTCAATTCAGTACGTTATGTCAAATTTCGTGCAAATCGAAAGATATATAGCGAATTTGGTCCACCGTTTACATGAAATCGGACGAAACTATATATGGGAGCTATATAGAAATCTGGACCGACTTTCTCGAAACTTGGCAGACATCACTCTAGGCTCAATTCAGTATGTTATGCCAAATTTTGTTTAAATCGAAGGATATATAGGGACTTTGGTGCACCATTTACATAAAATCGGACGAAACTATATATGGGAGCTATATCTAAATATGGACCGATTTTCTCGAAACTTGGCAGACATCACTCTAGGCTCAATTCAGTATATTATGCCAAATTTCGTGCAAATCTACGGCTATATAGGGACTTTGGAGCACCATTTAATTGAAATCGGAAAAAACTATATATGGGACCTATATCTAAATCAGGACCGATTTTCACGAAACAAGGCAGACATCACTCTAGGCTCGAATCAGTACGTTATGCCAAATTTCGTGCAAATCGAAGGATATATAGGGACTTTGGTGCACCATTTACATAAAAACGGACGAAACTATATATGGGAGCTATATCTAAATCTGGACCGATATTCACGAAACTTGGCAGACATCACTCTAGGCTTAATTCAATACCTTATGCCAAATTTCGTGCAAATCAAAAGATATATAGGGACTTTGGAGCACCATTTACATGAAATCGGACGAAACTATATATGGGAGCTATATCTAAATCTGGACCGATTTTCACGAATCTTGGCAGACATCATTCTAGACGTAAATGATTAGGCTGTACCAAATTTCGTGCAAATCTAAAGATATATAGGGACCGTTTACATTAAATCGGTTAAATATATATATGGGAGCTATATCTAAATCTGAACCGATTTTTCCCAATTTCAATAGCGTTCGTCCTTGGGCCGAATAAGTGGCCTATGCCAAATTTTATCCAATTCGGATCATAAATACGACCTGTACTTTGTTTACAATTTAACATGGACAGACAGACAGAAGGACGGACGGACATGCATAAATCGACTTAGAAAGTGATTCTATGCATATTCTCAAAAGGAACCATGTGTCTATTTCGATTCCTTTTGTCTGTTACAAACATATGCACAAAGACATAATACCCTGTAACACAGTGTGGTGAAGGGTATTATAAATATACATGAGAATAAAATAATAGATATTTTTATTACATAAAGTGAAAATATCATTTTGTTGAAATGATAAGTGAATTTTGCTTAAGAAATATTGAGGTTTTGTTCGCATAATTCCCTGTGGAAACATTGCGAACATTTTTTCTGTGATATGTCTGTCTCCCTCTACAATGCGACCTCTTTGCGCTCATGAGTAATTTTTCCTATTGTTGTTTAATAATTAAAAAAAAAAAACAAGAACAACAACTATTATCATTTATTAATTGACTTTTCAATATTTGTATTCTAGCTATTGCATGTCCGTGACATAAATAATTAATTGCAAATTGTTTTACTGTCTAATGGTGGACAGTTTTATTGAAATTTCACACAAAATGTTTGCCGAGGACAGGTGAAAAGTAAACAAATCTACCAACTAGACAATGAATAAATAATAAAGCACGACAGCTGTGAGATATGTTTTTAGTTATGTCATGGAGATAAAAGCGTACGTATAAAACAGTACAACTGTGGGTGCAGACATCCAAGCAAATGTTCGATGTTTCGTCATGTCACGTCCACACCACGATTGGATGTATAATGGGATAGGTCTTGAATTCCTCTTTCAAATACAAAAATAAGATATATGAAAAACAATACCAGACTTTTAGAAAAGATTCACGTTTCTGACCCAGCGGAGATTTTAAGTTGTCAAGCACTTCTTAGCTGTTAGATATTATTGAAAACGCTTTGAAGTGATTAATGCAATACGGGCATGAGATGTTTCTGCATGTCAAAAGGTGGAATGTATCATTCAGTTTGAAACACCTGGAAATATTCATCGGAGACAATATATGGGCAATATTGGCAATTTTTTAATATTCCATTTTCAAAAAATCAGCTTTTTTGTTTTTGTGGCACATTAATGATTTTTGGTACACATATAGAGAAAAATGTTCTGACTCCGAAACCGTTCGCAATCAAATATTTGGTTGATGCGCGCAAAAGTTATAGAGGTTTTAATTGTGGGCATAAGAAAAAATCTTAAAATTACGCCATTTATTATATTGACCAAAAACGTTGATATAGATCTTCCTCCGTAAAATAAGAATATGAATATATTATAATAATCGCGAAAAAGATGCACATCTTCGCGAAATGTGAGAAAAATAACAAAAATATAGGAGATTATGTTAATATTTTTACTATATATATACACACACACACCAAAAAATAAATTTAAAAATATCAATATAATCTAAACACCTTGATGAATCAAATGATATCAAAATCACACAAGTCCGTGTAGCGGTTTGTAAAACACACCGACAACAAAACAAGATATTGAGGAAAAATATTTGTTTTTGGTTCGAAAAAATAATGTCATCACATTATTTTTTTTAAATTTTATACATAAAATTTCAGAAAATTTTGGGGTTATTCTGCTATTTTACCCGAATTTCGCCGAAAAATTGACATATATAATAATAATAATCACTTTTTGTGTATAAGTATACGCCTTGCGGATTATATCAAGACCCTTCCGATAAATTTTGTGGTTTTATAAATAGGAATAAATCTTAAAATAAAATAATATTTGAAATATACATTTTAAATTGCATCTAAATCGCGTAATTCTCAAAGTCATTTGATGCGCATGCGGTTTCCAGGACGCACTGAAGTTTATCTTGACGGCTAAGATGTGACACACGTTGCATTGAAGTACCCAAAAAATCGTAAAACGCGAATAATTTCCGAAAACTCCATATGCCATTAACGCACATCCGATTTCGGTGTGCACCCTAAAAAAATACAACGATCTATGCCGATTTCAATGTGGTCCATTGAGAACCATGGATGTGCCAGCTCACACTATTTTTGAGATAAATTGCGTACATCTCTCTTTCGGCTGAAGTTTTTAAAGTTCTCTTTTCGAAAAAGATCAAAATCCGTATGAGGTCATTTATTGATACGGAAATGATCCACAGAAAACGCAAATAAATCCGCGATATTTTCAAAAACATTTTTTTTGCCAAATTTCGTGTTTTTGGAAGGCCAGTTTCCGCCGTTCTAGTTGACGGATTTTCACGAAAAATATTTTATATCATCTGAAACGTAAAAAACCTTATTGATCGCGGGTACCCATATCATTCAGTTGACAGATCTAAAAATTTGGCCCGAAAAATAGGTTTTTTAGAAGTTTGATGAGGATGAGTATTACTCTGAAGCTGTGCATACTACATACACAAAATACGTATCAAATTACGCAGATTCGCGACTTTGTATTATGTTCGGCTTACAATAGAAGCCTCTAGAGTGACAAGCTAAATATAAAATAATAAGCATTAGGTCAATTCCATTCCATATATATCGCATGATCATCACCAAAGTTTCTAGGTGTCGTCCTCGAACTTTCTTCAAATATTCATAGTGATCTGCGCGATATTTTCATGGTAATATTAATCATTAATCAATATTAATCATATCAAAATAGGTAGACACCTGCGTTTATCTTAGCATAACTCCCACATCCGAGTACATACAACAATATAATTGGAATCAATTAAAATGTCAACACCTCCTCTTGTATATAGCATCTACTTCTTGGATCTATGTCATCCAGGAGTAAATATATACGCCATCGAATTTATATATACTATCGATCCCATATACATTTTCCTCTGATTTGATTTAAATGTTTGTCCGATTTCATGAACCGTTGTGGTGCAGCATACCGAATGGCGTTTGTTCCAGATTGTCATATAATTGTCATGGCACTTGTAGAAGGTAAGTCCTATCCATAGATTACATTTTTATACCATCCACCATGAGGAGGACTGTGTATTAAATGTATCATTCCTTTCAATGGGACCCCATGTAATCTCGATTAGGATGAAAACATCTCTACAAAATATTTATACCCTACACAACTATGTTGTCAGGGTATTATAGCTTTGTGCAGCCCCAAGAGTTTGTAACGCCGCGAAATATTGGACCAACCTTTAAGTATACCGATCGTCATATCTCGACTAGCTGAGTCGATCTAGACATGTGTGTCCGTCCGGCTGTCCATTATAATTGGTTAATACGATGCAGGCCACAGTTATGGACGAATCTTCAACGAAATTTTGCATGTAGAATGGGTTCTGGCCAATGAAGATCCCTATTGTTTTTGGTAGAGATCGGTTAATATTTAGGGGGATGAAATGGACCAAAGACTTTATTTTTGTCGGTTTTTCTGGTAACTCCAGAGGCCGCAGTTATGGTCCAAACACCGCGAATTTTTGCATGGAGAAGGGGATCGGGCCAAAGAATAAGCATGCCTGTTTTGACAAAGATCGGTCAATATTTAGCGGCTCAATAGGACCCTGACTTTTGTGTGAAAAATGGCAACATTTGTATTCTATAGCGTATTTATTTACTCCTGAAGGACATAGACCCCAGAAGTTTATAGTATATCCAAGAGGAGTTGTTAGCCTTTAAATTGATACCAATTATATTATCGGGAGTTGTGGGAGTTACACGTAATAATTTTGGGATGAGGTTGACCGAAAACTTAATTTTTTGTCTTTATACCCTACACAACTATGTTGTCAGGGTATTATAGCTTTGTGCAGCCCCAAATGTTTGTAACGCCGCGAAATATTGGTCCTAGACCCACCTTTAAGTATACCGATCGTCATATCTCGACTAGCTGAGTCGATCTAGACATGTGTGTCCGTCCGTCCGTCCGTCCGTCCGTCTGTCCATTATAATTTGTAAACACGATGCAGGCCACAGTTATGGACCAATCCTCACGAAATTTTGCATGTAGGATGGGTTCTGGCCAATGAAGACCCCTATTGTTTTTGGAAAAGATCGGTTAATATTTAGGGGATGAAATGGACCAAATACTAAATTTTTGTCGGTTTTTCTGGTCGCTCCAGAGGCCGCAATTATGGCGCGAACACCGCGAATTTTTGCATGGAGAAGGGGATCGGGCCAGAGAATAAGCATGCATGTTTTGATAAAGATCGGTCAATATTTAGAGGGTCAAATGGACCCTGACTTTTGTGTGAAAAATGGCAAAATTTGTATTCTATGGCATATATATTTACTCCTGGAGGATGTAGACCCCAGAAGTTGATAGCATATCCAAGAGGAGTGGTTGGCCTTTAAATTGATACCAAATATAGTGATGTATCTACTCAGATGTGGGAGTTACAGTCAAATATTTACAGGTGCTTACGTATTCAGATATTATTTAGTAACCCATTACCTCATTAGAGGGAGAAATATCGCGCTAATGGCTTTGAAATTTTTCATGAAGTTCCAGTTATAGTCAAGAACAACGCCTACAATTTTCGGTGATGATCAGGATACAATTTTGGGATGAAATGGACGGAAAACATAATTTTTTGTGTGTTTTCGAGTAGAGTATAATCCGAAAATCACAACACAACCCACCGTGAAGGTAATCTGGACAAGTAATTAGAAGGACTGTACTGAATATTCGAAAAAAAGTAAGAAAGAGGTGTTGTTGACCT
>NW_026874136.1:0-15837 GCF_032173495.1 Musca vetustissima | reverse complement strand
CCTACAGATAGAACGGACATATAATCTTTAGAGGAGCATTGAAGTGGAATGGGGCGAAACTAAATGTGTGATCTGCATAGATATTTGAACCAATTAAAAAACCCATGCACATACCATTCGAAAAAAATTGTATGACAATCGGATTCTCTTGTATACCATTTGTATTAAATCGAGCAAAAACATTTATGTGAAACTATATGTAAATCTTGACCTAATTGAGCAACCGTGGCATATACAGTTTGTTATGCTGCAGCACAGAGTGCTGTCCACAATTTTATCTCGTATATATAGAACAGACTCCTCGGTGCACCATTTACCAAAAAATCGGACGAAACTATATATGGGAGCTCTATCTAAATCTGAACCGATTTTCACAAAACGTCGTATACATTAATATGGACCTATCTCAATACGCTGTGCAAAATGTTGTATCAATAGGACAATCTGAACCGATTTTCACAAAACTTAGTATTCATAATGTGGACCTAATCGTAATAAATATTGAAAGTTTTCTGTACCATTTACCAAAAATCTGACGAAACTATATATGAATGCTATATCTTAATCTGAACCGATTTCAATGAAGCTTCACAGATATATATCTGAACTTAATTCAGTATGATGTGCAAAATCTTGACTTATTTGGACAAATATTGGGAGTCTGGTGCACCATTTACACAAAACCGGACGAAACTATATGTGGGAGCTATATCCAAATCTGAACCGATTTCAACAGGACTTCACAGACGTCAATCTGAACTGAATTCAATACGCTGTGAAACATCTTGGCTCAATCTGACAATTTTTTGGTAGTTTGGTGCGCCATTTACATGAAATCGGACGAAACTATTTATGGGAGCGATATCCAAATCTGATCCGATTTCAACACAACTTCACGAGAATCAAACTGGACTGAATTCAGTACGCTATCCAAAATTGTGTCTCAATCGGACAAACCTTTAGGGTTTGGTGCACCATTTACATAAAATCGGACGAAATTATATATGGAAACATTATACAAATTTATAACGATTTCAACAAAACTTCACAGATGTCAATCTGGACTCAATTCAGTACGCTGTGCAAAATTTTGTCTGAATCGGTCAAATATTAGGAGTTTGGTGCATAATTTAAATAAAATCGGACGAAACTATTTATGGGAGCTATATCCAAATCAACACAACTTCACGAGTATCAAACTGGACTGAATTCAGTACGCTGTCCAAAATTTTGTCTCAATCAAGCAAACCTTTAGAGTTTGGTGCACCATTCACATAAAATCGGACGGAACTATATATGGGAGATTTATACAATTTTAAACCGATTTCCAAAAAACGTCACAGTCGTCAATCTGGACTGAATTCATTACGCTGTGCAAAATCTTGGCCCAGTTGGACAATTTTTGGGAGTTTGATGCACCATTTACATAAAATCGGAAGAAACAATATATTGGAGCTATGTCTAAATCTGAACCGATTTCCACAAAACTTCGCATACATCAAACTACACCTAATTTAGTATGCTGTGCAAAATTTTGTCTCAATCGGACAAATTTTGTACACAATTTTCCTAAATTCGGATGAAATAAAATATATGGGAGCTATATCTAAATCGGAACCGACTTTCAATTTCAATAGGGTTCGCCCTTGGGCCAAATAAGTGACCTGCGGCAAATTTCCTCCAAATCGGATCATAAACGCAACCTGTACTTTGCTGTACCACAGAGTGGTGAAAGGTATAAAAACTTTATTCCAGTTCCAAAATTTCGTGTCAATCGGATATACATTAATACATGTGGGATCTATATTCATAACCGGTTTCAACGAAACTTTACAGAAATTAATTATTTGTACATAATTTACATAAAATATGGAAAATATATATGGGAGCTATATATAAATCTGAATCGAATTTGACGAAACTAAGCACACCTCATTCTATACTTAATTCTGTACGCTAGACCTAATTTCGTGCAAATCGAATTTTATATAGGGACTTTGTTACACCGTTTACATTAAATCGGACGAAAATATATTATGGAGTTTTATTAAAATCTGAACCCTTTTCAACGAAACTTAACACATTTTATTCTAGACCCAATTCAGTGCTATATGCCAAATTTTCACTCAATCAAACATATTTTGAGAGTTTTTATCACAGGGTGGTGAAGGGTATAATTCATTAACAGGCCCAAACACATGTTTATACTAGCTCTTCTTAAAATTGTTAAAATATATTAAACTGCGTCTGAAATGATTAAAGACCATCAGGTGAGGTCCTTTATTGTCGAGATGTAGGGAATTTTTATAGGCGAGCTAAAGTTTAAAATGTATTAATAGCCGAACTGAACATCTACAATATATACGTCCCATAGCAAGCAGCTCGTCATCTAGAGCCTTATATCTTCTGTTTGTAGTTTTATGGTCAGATTCTGCATGTGTATTCACCGCCTCTTACTTGTCACATTTCCTTTCTGACTCAGAATTATTCTTTTTGGCAGTTCAATTTATTCTCCTTGGGAAAAATGTCATAATTCCTATGTGGAAGATTTCAACTTTAATCTAGGTTACAGAATGTCCTTGACATTAAGGAAAATTCGGTCACCAAGTGGCGTGACCACGAAAATACAACCGCGGTCACTCCGCGGTTGTATTTTCGTGGAGTGAGTGTACTGTTGGTTAAGTCCATGTATACATATACACTAATTTATCATGCAAAAATCCTATATCATTCTAGTGTACTAATCATCTACAAAAGGAGGGACTTATCTAAAATGGGGTATTCCAAAAAATTCCTATGTTTAACAAATTTATTTCTACCTTACACATGAGAACCACAGCTGGATATTCACTATATTTATTATAAGAAAAATAAATTTTCGTTATGTGAACAGTTGCTATTCCATGATTCCCTCAATATTCAGATGTCAGTCATTATAAGGACATGCGAGTTTTTAAAATGTATATGACTGACTACGTTTATGTTTAAATTACCTGTTTAACTATTAATATTGAAAATGCTATTAAAATTGAGAATTCTTATGGCAGTTTTAACTTCGTTTTAAACGTCCACCAATTAACATTTTCTATTCCTCATCTAGCCTCCATCGAAGTAAATAGGAACTGGGGGAATATTAAATCAATTAATTTAGCTAGAATATAATAATACTTAACAAGTTGTTTTTTTTTTTGCCCACCAACTTTATTATTCTATATCGTTATTTTATTTTTTAACACTGTCGGAAGTCATCTTCCAGTCTTACGCCTAGAAAGTTGATGGTCGGTCATTTCCTGGAAGTCAGACGTTCTTTTTCCTTATTGTTTTACTTTCTTGTATAGGATCAATTCCTCTAGGAGCCACCTGTGTTGCTTGTAATTAATTGTTGTTGTGTGTGTTTATTTTTTGTTTTTCTTTACTATCATTTTGCTCTCTTTCCTATCGTGCTATGAAAACAGCATTATATGAGACAATCATGTTAATATTTTCCAAATAATAGATAACCAAAAAGAACTTTACATAGCTATATTGTGATATGAAATTTTTAAATATGTTATTTTCATGTTAAATGTTTCATATAAGTGCTATTGAGTGAGTTGAACTCATTTTTTCATAACATCATGGTTTCCGCACTGAAGAAGCTTAGAGAAATAAATTGAAGGCATCTGGTATTCAAATAAGGAAAAAAGTTTCAGAGGGGAGAAGGAAAATATTTACTGTTTAACTTTGAATACTTAAACATTCAAAGTACAAAGTTAACTTTCTAATAAGTTAAAAATAATATTTTGTGCTTTGAAGTTTGTCTTAAATTAAGTTTATTGAAGGACATTATGTCAAAGATAAATATATATTCTTTTTATTCCACATTGGCCTTTAAAACACTATTTTTTTAAACGAAGGAGTTTACCGAATCTTGTACAATGTTGTCTGCCAACTAAGAGCAAACTCGTAATTGGTCAACTAATTTATGGAATTAAAAGTGTTCAGAAGATTCAAAAGGACTAGTTGAACATACAAATAAACGAAAGAAGTCGCCGATAATATTACACACATTTGATGTACATGTCCATACTGCGATTTACGTATTATAAAGAGTCAACATTTCACAAGATAACAAGCCAACGGAAGCGCCCGTGTTTTAATTCCACGGGCAATGATCGACCAGGGATTTGAAGAAGCTAGACCCGGGAATATTTTAAATAATAATGTGCGACAACATTAACTGTTTAAGAAAATTCCCGGGAAGTTGCAACAGATTTGAAGTATGGAGGTTTTTTGAAAGTTTAGATTTGGTTGTAACATAAATAGAATATTCCCTCTAAATAAATCTGGACCTATTTAAATTAAATTTTATTCACGCCATTTAGTATGATGCAGTACTGTGCAGTGTCAAAATAAAACCAGTAAGGAAAGAAGTAAGAAGAAGACTATATGATACCCTTCTCCCCTTTGGGTATATTCTACATAGGTATCCTAACAGACGTAGCGTTTTTGTTATATAGCTATATCTGGACCGATTTCAGGGAAACTTGCCAGAGGCTAATTTATATTACTTCAGTACGTTGTGTCAATCGGCCGAGCTATGGATTAGCTTAGTAGCATCATTCTAGACTTAATTCAGTATCCTATACGAAAATTCGTGCAAATCGAACGATATATAGGGATTTTGGTGCACCAATTACATAAAATCAGACGAAAATATATATGGCCGCTATATCTAAATCTAAACAGATTTTCACGAAACTTAGCACTATGACTAGAGATGGGCAGCGTGTAAATACCCAAAAGGTAAATACCCGGTAAATTGGGTAAATACCCATTTATGGGTATTTTGTTTGGGTATTTACCATATTGAATAGGTAATACAACATCTTACACCCTATTTCCGGGTTTCTGCTATCAAATCGATTTAGAATGGATAGTTTTACGATACTATAAATCTGAGTCCAAGTTTTTATATAGCCCCTATATAACCGTATCTCCCGATTTAAGGTATTTTCTGTCTGTTACACACATTTTACAGTCAAATTGGCTGTAATTTGGCACAGAGTGCTCTTTTTGGGTACCAAATGTCCATGCAAAAATGTATGTATCGAGGTCCACCTTTACTGGTAGCCCCCATACAAAGTTACCCTTATTTTGAGTATTTACCAAAAAATTGGGTATAAACTCATTAACTGGCACACCACTTGCATAGGCGGCCCCCATTTTAGATTTCTATATTTGCTTTGACATTAAAAACATGTATGCAAAATTTTGGCCGCCTATGTGGTTCCGCAGTTAATGAGTTTATACCCAATTTTGGGTAAAAACTCGGGTATTTACCCACGTTTTACCCATTTACTCACCCGGAAATAGGCTGTAAGATGTTTCATAGATTCAATATAGTAAATACCCAAATAAATACCCGCAAATGGGTATTTACCCGGTATTTTCCCACCCCTTGTGTATTTACCCGGTAAATCCCATCTCTAGCTGTGACAAATTTCGTGCAAATCGAATAATTTTCAGAGACTTTAGTGCACCAATTACCTAAAATCATATATATATATATATATATATATATTAATTCAGTACGCTATGCCAAAATTCGTGGAAATTAAAAGATTTCCAGGGACATTGGTGCACCATTTATCTAAAATCGAGCGAAACTAAATATGGGAGCTATATCTAAATCTGAACCGATTTTCATATAACTTAGCACACTTTATTATAGAAGCAATTCAGTACGCTATGCCAAATTTCGTGCAAATCAAAATATATATAGGGTCTTTGGTGCACCAATTACCTTAAATCGGATGAAAATGTATATGGCAGCTATATCTAAATCTGAACCGATTTTCTCGAAACTTTGCACACATCATTCTAGACTTAATTCAGTACGCTGTGCCAAAATTCGTGCAAATCAAAAGATTTCAAGAGACTTTAGTGGACTATTTACCTAAAATCGGGCGAAACTATATATGGGAGCTATATCTAAATCTGAACCGATTTTCACGAAATTTTGTGCAAATCGAAAGATATATAGGGACTTTGGTACACCATTTACATAAAATCGGAAGAAAAATTATATATATATATATATATATATATATATAAGAAAGCTATATATATGGAAGCTTTATATAAATCTGAACCGATTTTCACAAAACTTAGCACACATCATTCTATACCTTATTCATTGCGCTGTGACATATTTCGTGCAAATTGAATGATATATAGGGACTTTGGTACGGACGAAAATATATATGTGACTTATATCTAAATCTAAACCGATTTTTCCCAATTTCAAATAAACATCTCTCAAATTATTTTTTTTTATACCCTTCACCACACTGTGGTACAGGGTATTATGTCTTTGTGCATACGTTTGTAACAGACAAAAGAAAACGAGATAGACACATGGTTCCTTTTGAGAATATGCATAGTATCACTTTCTAAGTCGATTTATGCATGTCCGTCCGTCCGTCTGTCCATGTTAAATTGTAAACAAAGTACAGGTCGTATTTATGATCCGAATTGGAAGAAATTTGGCATAGGTCACTTATTCGGCCCAAGGACGAACCCTATTGAAATTGGGAAAAATCGGTTCAGATTTAGATATAGCTCCCATATATATATTTAACCGATTTAATGTAAACGGTCCCTATATATCTTTCGATTTGCACGAAATTTGGTACAGCCTAATCATTTAGGTTTAGAATGATGTCTGCCAAGTTTCGTGAAAATCGGTCCAGATTTAGATATAGCTCCCATATATAGTTTCGTCCGATTTCCTGTAAATGGTGCCCCAAAGTCCATATATATCTTTTGATTTGCACGAAATTTGGTATAACGTGCTGAATTAAGCCTAGAGTGATGTATGCCAAGTTTGGAGAAAATCGGTCTAGATTTAGATATAGTTCCCTTATATAGTTTCGTCCGATTTCATGTAAATGGTGCCCCAAAGTCCCTATATATCTTTCGATTTGCACGAAATTTGGTACAGCCTAATCATTTAGGTCTAGAATGATGTCTGTCAAGTTTCGTGAAAATCGGTCCAGATTTAGATATAGCTCCCATATATAGTTTCGTCCGATTTCATGTAAATGGTGCCCCAAAGTCCCTATATATCTTTTGATTTGCACGAAATTTGGTATAACGCGCTGAATTAAGCCTAGAGTGATGTATGCCAAGTTTGGAGAAAATCGGTCCAGATTTAGATATAGCTCCCATATATAGTTTCGTCCGATTTCATGTAAATGGTGCCCCAAAGTCCCTATATATCATTCGATTTGCACGAAATTTGGTACAGCCTAATCATTTAGGTCTAGAATGATGTCTGCCAAGTTTCGTGAAAATCGGTCCAGATTTAGATATAGCTCCCATATATAGTTTCGTCCGATTTCATGTAAATGGTGCCCCAAAGTCCCTATATATCTTTCGATTTGCACGAAATTTGGTACAGCCTAATCATTTAGGTCTAGAATGATGTCTGCCAAGTTTCGTGAAAATCGGTCCAGATTTTGATATAGCTCCCATACATAGTTTCGCCCGATTTCATGTAAATGGTGCCCCAAGTTCCAATATATCTTTCGATTTGCACGAAATTTGGCATAACGTACTGAATTGAGCCTAGAGTGATGTCTGCCAAGTTTCGAGGAAATCGGTCCAGATTTCTACATAGTTCCCACATATAGTTTCGTCCGGTTGCATGTAAATGGTGCACCAGAGTCGCTATATATCTCCCGATTTGCACGAAATTGGGCATAACGTACTGAATTGAGCCTAGAGTGATGTCTGCCTTGTTTCGCGAATCGGTCCAGATTTAGATATAGCTCCCTTTTATTATAGATTGATTTTAAGTAATTGACGCACCAAGGAACCAATAGGAACAAAACGTTTTGAAAGTAGTATAACCTAACCTGTGACAAGTTTTTTTGAAATCGCTTCATTTTTGGATAGAGTTTCCATATATATTTTCGCCCGATTTGTTAGTCAGGTTGACATCAAATTTTGCACAACGTACAAAATTGAGCATAGAATTAAGTAGTTACGTTTTCTAGAAGTACAGGCATAGCCCAACGGATGACCTATTTATATTTGTTTGAAGTCGATTTACATACTTTATGGATAGATCTAGGTAGATTCACAATTAGATAAATATCACATATTTTATTTCATCCAATTTCTTGTTAATAGTCCTGTTTAATATACCCATAGTGGTGAAGGGTATCATATAGTCGGCCCCGTCCGACTTTACTACATTCCTTACTGGTTCGTTTTATGTATATGGTCATATACCCTTCACCGTCGAAAATATGCAACGTTCTGCATAGGGCGACAAAAAATTATATTTTCGGTTCATTGCGCTCCCTAAATATCATTTCAACAACACCGAAAATTGATTCTATTGGTAAAGATCGGTTTATATTTAGGGGTGAAATCGACCAAAAACTTTATTTTTGTCTGATTTTCTTGTCGCTCCAGAGGCCGCAATTATGGCCCAAACATGGAGAAAGGAATCAGGCCAAGGAATAAGCATGCCGGTTTTGATAAAGATCGGTCAATATTTAGCGGGTCAAATGGACCCTGACTTTTATGTGAACAATTACAAAATTTGTATTCTATATCGTATATATTTACTCCTGAAGGACATAGTCCCGAGACGTGATAGTATATCCAAGAGGCCAACCTTAAATTGATACCAATTATATTGTCGTATGTAATCGGATGTGGGAGTTATTTAGTAACCCACTACCACACTAGAGAACGGAAATAAAGCGCTGATCAATTTTAAATTTTCCATGGGGTTCCGATTATGGTCACGGACAACGTCTATAATTTTTGGTGATGATCTGATAATAATTTTGGGATGAATTGGACCGAAAACTTATTATTTTTTTTTTCGAGTCTATCTATAGGCCACAATTATAAGCTGAACATCACAACACAACCCACGGTGTAGGGAATCTGCACGATTATAAGAGGACTGTACTGAATGTTAGAAATAGTCGGAAAATATGGCAGTGTATGGAAGAGGTGCTGTTGACCTCTAATCGGGTAAGAGGGTGTAAATATAAGACTCGGAATAAAAATCCGCAGAAAGTTATAGTTCCGTGGTACTTGTGTAGGGTATCGTATGGTCTAACAAAAAACTTTATCGAAGATCAAGGATTAAAAAGTCACCCTCCGAAGTCTAAAAATTTGTTAAGTGACAATTTTTATACCCTTCTCCACATTGTGGTACAGGGTATTATGTCTTGTGCATATATTTGTAACAGGCAAAAGGAAACGTCCGATTTAATGTAAATGATGCACCTAAGTCCATATATATCTTTCGATTTGCACGAAATTTGGCACAGCATAATGAATTAGGTCTATAATGATGTGTGTTAAGTTTGGTGAAAATCGGTTCAGATTTAGATATAGGTCCCATATATATTTTCCTCCGATTTAATGTAAATGGTGTACCAAAGTTTCTTAATATCTTTCGGTTTGCACGAAATTTGGCACAGCGTAATGAATTAGGTCTAGAATGATGTGTTAAGTTTCCTGAAATCGGTTCAGATTTAGATAAAGCTTCAATATCTGACCAAATGAAAAATTTAGTATTCGTTGCAGAATGACATGTTTATGGATCCTTTAAATCCTTTTAGGATTCATCTGTTGAATATACCCAAAGTGGTGAATGGTATCATATAGTCGGCTCCGTCCGACTTTATTGGCTTTCCTTACTGGTTCTTTTTAAATTTTGGCTTATTTTGGAATATTCCTCACATTCCTCCAAGTCTTTATATTTAATGTCAGGTGTGTAATTTATTATTATTTCTTTACAATGACACTATTGATGTCTTAGTTATTCAATTATGTATAGGAAAACAAATTACTTTCGGAAAGTGGTTGTTTTTCAATGTCACTCATGGTTGTAATTTTTTTTTTCTAACCATTGTTATTGTAATCCTAACCAAATATGTGGGGGTTTAAAGGTATTTGTCTTTCATATATACCAAGATATTTTCCCTATGTGGTACTTAGATGCGGTAAACAACACATGTTAACCATTTATTTTCGCTAACATAAATCAATTTACCACCACACCCCCTCTCTCTTCAGAAAATATTTTGCCACAACACACCGACATTTACTTCGAATTCCAAGAAACCAACCAAACAACCACCCTTCGCTCTCGTCATCCGATTAACCCATTCAGCCATTAGATTTGTATTTAACCTATACAAGGCAGCAGCACATATTTCAATGTCTTAATTCGAGCGGTGGTGTGGGTTGGTTGGTTGGTGGTGACAAGAGTAAATAAATTGTCACTTTTCCTAGGAATTCCGGGAAAATTCTGGCATATTAATGGCGTTAAAGATTCCAAAGAATTTCGGCAATATAAACGGGGACTTTTATTAAATATCCTTGCTGGTGTTTCAAGGATGGGCATTAATTTACAAATATTTAGAGGGGAAAAACATTAAAATGTGTTTCTTGATCTTGAAGGGGATTTATTGCCAAAGTTGTTTTGAAAGGAAAATGAAGTGAAAAAAGCGTTAAGTTCGGCCGGGCCGAACTTTGGATACCCTCCACCATAGGAATGCGTACAGTTACGTGAAATGAAAATATGGGTAACATACCAAAAAGTGGACCTATAACGACAATTCTACCAATCGATTGTTGCAAACCATAATGTAGACCAAATACAAATTTCAGCAATTTGATAGAGGGTTTTCCTAAAAGCTCAAAACCAAAAAATGTTGACCTATATTGTAAACGCATGGTAGGGTGAAACATACCTAAAGCGGGACCAATATTGACAACATTGTGTAGGAATTAGATAATATTTGAAGTTTTATAATAATGCTCAATTTCGAAAATAATATTAATACTCTTCACCACACTGTGGTACAGGATGCTACGTCTTTGTGCATATGTTTGCTACGAGATAGACACATGTTTCCTCTTGAGAGTATCCATGTAATCACTTTCAGCGCCAATGCCAAAAACCGCACTCAAAACCCCCAAAATACAGAAAAGGGTACGCTTGTATGGGCGCTACCAGAAAAAGCGGACCTATATTTATAACTTTTAGTGAGGAAATTTGGTACCCAATAGGAACTCAATGTATTAAATGTCAGCGAGTTTGATTGCAAAACGCGCTTAAGAACCCCAAAATACCGAAAATTGGAGGGTACCCTTTTATGGGAGCTACCCGAAATAATTACCTATATACATATAATTTTTTGTAGAGAGACTTGGTCCTATTAAGAAATCAAAATACAAAATTACAGACAATTCGGTGAAAAAATTAGGTCAAAATCCTACAAAAACTATGGGCGCTACCAGAAAATGTTGACCTGTATTTATAATTTTTAGTGGAGATATTTGGTACCTAATATGAACCCAAGGTACCAAATTTCAGCGAATTTGGTTGAACCCCAAAATACCGATAATTTGGGGGTACCCTTAGATGGGAGCTATGCCTAAACGTGGACCGATGTAGCCCATCATCGAACTTGACTTGCCTGCAGACAAAAGACGACTCTGTGCAAAATTTTGGCCATCTTTCTCAATTCGTTTAGAGGCTGGAGTGATTACAACATGGCTATATCTTAGAATTTTACGCTGATCAAGAATATATGTAGTTAATAGGCTCGGAAATGATTATTTCGATGAGTTACAAACGGAAAAACAAAATTGATATACCCTCCATACTATGGTGGAGAATATACTAAAAAAGTTTGTGTGCCCATAATAAATAATTCAATAAGTCAATAATTTATCGGTGGTATTTAGACTAAATACATGTCTGATATATCCCAGATTGACAATAAAATTACGAAATATTTGAGAATTTAAGGGAATTTTCAGTTATGTTGATGATATCGCAAGGGTAATTATAAGGATGATAGTTGATAACGAACAAAGACAAAGTACTGAAAAACTTCCCTTTCTATATTTGATAATAATTTGTTTTGAAGAAATAGATTTATTTATTTATTTATTTTTTTTTTTTTGAATCAAGATAGGTTCATAGTTATTTTTGAGAATATTCATGGAATCACTTTCTGAGTCGATTTATGCATTTTTGTTCGTCTGAATTTGCAAACAAACTTCAGATCTCAATGAGGATCCTGCACCCTAAGAATCACTGTTAGGGTGTAGGATTGGGGTATGCAGGAAGTTTTGGAAATTCATACTTTTGTGAAATTTGGTACAATTTGAATTTTGGGTAGACCGATAGCACTGGAATCCTGAAATTTGGAGTTATAATCATAAGGGGATTGGGTTGTGTAGGATGTTTTGGAAATTCGTACTAATGTGTAATAAATTTGGTACAATTTGATTTTGTGTGAATCGATAAGGCTGGAATCCTGAAATCGGGAAATATGATTGACATTGGTTGTATGCTATAGGTATTTTTGAAAATTTGTACTTATGTGTACTAAATTTGGAACAATTTGAATTTTGGGTGAAACGATAGAGCTGGATTCCTGAAATTTGGCGTTAGGATCAATGTTGGAGTACAGGATTGGCGTATTTAGGAAATTGGAAATGGTATGGTATCAATTTTGGATTTGGGTGACCGATGGAACTGGTACCTGGAATTTAACATACAGTTAGAATATAGGATTTATGTTGTAGGAAGTTTTGGAGATTCGCACTAATGTGTTATAAATGCTTTTAAATTTGGCACAACTATATTCGAGCGAAGCGATCGTGATGGAATCCCGAACATGATTTGTATTTGGAATGGTACTAAATTAGGTAAAATTTAAATTTCTGTGAACTTATAAGTTCGAATCATGAAACTTGGATTTTATACCCTTCACCACACTGTGGTACAGGGTATTATGTCTTTGTGCATATGTTTGTAACAGGCAAAAGGAAACGAGATAGGCACATGGTTCCTTTTGAGAATATGCATAGAATCACTTTCTAAGTCGATTTATGCACGTCCGTCCGTTTGTCTATCCGTCTGTCCATGTTAAATTGTAAACAAAGTACAGGTAGCATTTATGATCCGAATTGGATGAAATTTGGGATAGGTCACTTACTCGGCCCAAATACGAACCTTATTGAAATTGGGAAAAATCGGTTCAGATTTAGATATAGCTCCCATATATACATTTAACCTATTTAATGTAAACGGTCCCTATATATCTTTCGATTTGCACGAAATTTGGTACAGCCTAATCATTTAGGTCTAGAATGATGTCGATTTGCACGAAATTTGGCATAACGTACTGAATTAAGCCTAGAGTGATGTCTGCCAAGTTTCGAGAAAATCGGTCCAAATTTAAATATAGCTCCCATATATAGTTTCGTCCGATTTCATGTAAATGGTGCCCCAAAGTCCCTATATATCTTTCGATTTGCACGAAATTTGGCATAACGTACTCTATTGAGCCTAGAATTATGTCTGCGAAGTTTCGAGAAAATCGGTCCAGATTTAGATATAGCTCCCATATATAGTTTTGTCCGATTTCATGTAAATGGTGCCACAGAGTCCCTATATATCTTTCGATTTCCACGAAATTTGGCATAACGTACTGAATTGAGCCTAGAGTGATGTCTGCCACGTTTCGAGAAAATCGGTTCAGATTTAGATATAGCTCCCATATATAGTTTCGTCCGATTTCATGTAAATGGTGCACCAAATATACCTTGCGATTTGCACGAAATTTGGCATAACATACTGAATTGAGCCTACTTACGTAGTTGCGTTTTCTAGAAGTACAGACATAGCCCAACGGATGACCTATTTATATTTGTTTGAAGTCGATTTACATACTTTATGGATAGATCTTGGTAGATTCACATTTAAATAAATATCACATATTTTATTTCATCCAATTTCATGTTAATAGACCTGTTTAATATACCCATAGTGGTGAAGGGTATCATATATTCGGCCCCGTCCGACTTTACTACTTTCCTTACTATTTTTTTTTTTTTTTTTTGTGAAATAATTACTTCCACAGACGAAAGGTAATAAATAGTTTAAAGTTGCCGGTTAGCTTCCTCATATATCGGGTATCCCCTATATTCGGTACTTTGCTGTAATTTGGTATTTTGAATCAGAAAGGAAAGTAATAAAGAAGAAAGTAAAACAAGTTTACTTTAACCAAATAATGCCAGAGTGGTATTTAAATACCCGTCGTACATAAAACGCCATAACTAAAATATGGAATGAGATATCTATTTTTTCAAATTAATAAAATTGATCGTACCTTTATTAAAAAAAAATTGAACAAATTCGTCTCCAGATTGCCTAACGTATGTATATACAAAATTACAAATTCGAAATCCCCCAACTCAGGTGGGTCCTGAAGACAATAACAACCCTGCAAGAAGAACCCTGATTGGTCCATTAGGTATTTAAATACCCTGAAAATACGCTGAAAATTTGCAAATATGACCTGTATTATAACAATTGTTCTTTTTGATTTAATTCGAATCTACACTAATTCAAGAATGTCCCTACAAAATTTCAAGTGAAAATCTCAAGAACTCTTGAAGATATACCCGCTTTATTGTGTCAGCATCAAGTGACAGCTAAAGGCCTTCTCAAACTGTAAACGCGTTTTTCTCTTTTGCGAATGGCGGGCACGATAACTAAACAAAAACTAATAACCCAATCGATTCCACATTTTTACACGTTTCTCTGTGAGTGTATAGTTATCGTATGAACTAGGATACAGCCAATCGGTGAAGATCTTCCTTATTTTTAACTAGGGTTTTTGTAAAAAATCGGTGATTTTCCAAAAATATTTTTTCAAAGGTCCGCCATTTTGTTAATTTTAGAGCGAAGTCAATAATCCTAGTTCATACGAGAGCCAGGCATGTACTCTTTCTATCACCGTTGGAATTTTCGGATTCCGATGTTCCAGTGAGGAGTTATCAGCCCGCCATCAAAAATAAGGACTTCTCTTTAATTACAAAAAACAACAACAAAACAATTACACAATTTTTTGTAAATTATTTTTCTTCTCTTTCAAATCCTCAAATATATAGGTGCAAAGTTACAAACCTTAACAAGCATTGGCATTGATTTACCAGCCCATAGAAAATCATGAAAAATTAAAATTTTTTTATTTTAAAAATTAATTCCCCCCACATCGCATCCTAATAGGAAATCTTCTTCTCCTTCCAAAAAAAATAATTCCCTGCCACATGACTTCAAGTTTAATTTCATAGGAATATTTAAAATAAATAGTTTTAACACAACAAATCTGTTAATAAAAACGCACACTTCACTTACAAATTTTATGTAAAAAACAGAAAAACGAAACGAGTAAAATACATACACACCACCACCAACAACAATTCACATACATACTCATCCATATAAATAAACACTGAAACAGAGCAATCAACCAACTGCAAAAACCAACAACCCTACACACACATCACTAAAGGATACAACACCAACAACAATAAAAGCAAACACCATCAACATGGAAGCGAATAAATTATTTTCTATTTATGACATACTTTGAGAACAGTTGGCGGCTTTTGGCAATTGTGTTGAGTATTAGACACCACATTTAAATATGACCGGTGAGTGTGTATTAATGTTCGCGTAGCAAATAAAGTGAGAGGGGGCTTTTGTTCCTGTGGTTTGAGAGAAAATGTGAGTATGGTTTTTTGTTGTGGTGGTATGAGAGAAAATGTGAATATTGTGAACCCTATAAAATTGTGTAAAGATTAGTTCTGTAGAACAATCATTTTCAATTTGCAAAATTGTAAAAATTTGTTAAAGAGAAACGTATGGCATGACATTCTTCAGAAAGGGATATCGGCAGATGTTGCCCGCAGATGAAGCTCCAGCAATACGATGAGTCAGTAAATTAAACA